>NC_041405.2:55172399-55472399 GCF_900747795.2 Erpetoichthys calabaricus | reverse complement strand
ATGGCATCTACTTTGGAGCACTGTGGCCTTACGGTACCCCGACCCACCAGGTAGCCTAAATATTTGGCCTCACTTAATCCAAAGACATATTTCTTGGGATTAATCTGGAGCCCAGCCTCACCAAGTGTCCGCAATACCGCTCAGACATGCTGTTGGTGTTCCTTCCATGTGCTGGAATAGATGACCACGTCATCCAGGTAGGCAGCACTGTATGAGTTATGAGGTCGGAGCAGTTTGTCCACCAGACGCTGGAAGGTTGCTGGAGCCCCATGTAACCCAAATGGAAGGACACGATACTACCAGTGTCCACTAGGGGTACTAAACGCGTTTTTTTCCTTCGCGGATTCTATTAAAGGGACCTGCCAGTACCCTTTTGTCATGTCAAGTGTGGTCAAATATCGAGCCTGTCCAAGCCTCTCAAGGAGGTCATCCACTCGTGGCATTGGATAGGCATCAAATTGGGAGACTTGATTAAGCCGACAGAAGTCATTGCAAAACCTCCAACTCCCGTTAGGCTTACCGACCAGCACAATGGTACTGGACCAGGGACTATAACTTTCCTCAATCACACCTAGTTCCAGCATGCGCTTGATCTCAAGCTCCATTTCATTCCTTTTTGCCTCGGGAAGACGATACGGGCGTTCTCGGACAATAACCCCGGGTTTTGTCACAATGTTGTGCTCAACCAGAGAGGTCCTTCCTGGGTTCTCACTGACTACCTCCCGAACGGCCCAGATAACTGTTTCCAGCTCCTGCCGTTGTCTGGGACTTAAGTCCACACCGAAGTTAAGGCTGTGGGTGTGAGCGAAGAGTGAGCGGGGCTGGCCGGAGGAGGGATCAGGATCCCTGTCCTTCCACGGTTTCAGCAGGTTCACATGATAAACCCGCTCCTTTGGCCGACGATTTGGTTGACTCACCAAATAGTCGACCAGTCCCTTCCTCTCCTTAACTTCGTATGGGCCTTGCCAATGGGCAAGCAACTTCGAGTGGGAGGTAGGCACTAGGACCATGACCCGATCTCCCGGGCGGAACTCCCGGAGAAACGTGCCGCGGTTGTAATAACGGACCTGTGCTGCTTGGGCCTCTTCCATGTGACTTTTAAGGAGGGGCCGAATCTTTCCAAACCTATCGTGTAATTGCGCGATATACTCTAATATGTTTGTAGAGGGAAGAGCCTCTTCTTTCCATCCTTCTTTTAGAATATCTAATATACCCCGGGGTTGTCGCCCATACAGTAATTCAAAAGAGGAGAACCCCGTGGAGGCTTGTGGGACTTCCTGATAGGCAAAAAGGACGAGGGGAAGGAGCTGATCCCAGTTCCTTCCATCCTCGCTGACCACCTTACGCAGTATTTGTTTGAGAGTCTGATTGAACCTCTCCACTAAACCGTCGGTTTGAGGATAATACACCGCGGTCTTTAAATGCTTTATTTTCAGTAATCTGGCAGTCTCCTTGAACGTCTCCGAGGTGAAAGGTGTCCCCTGGTCCGTCAAGACTTCCTTGGGGATACCCACGCGCGAAAAGACCCCTAGTAGTTCCCATGCGATTGCTTTAGAAGTGGCTGAGCGCAACGGAACAGCTTCAGGGTATTTTGTAGCATAATCCACGAGGACTAAAATGTACTTGTGTCCTCGGGCTGAGGGGTCTAGAGGTCCGACTATATCGACCCCAATTCGATGGAAGGGAATATCAATCAGGGGAATAGGAACGAGAGGAGCATGGTCCTTTCTTGGAATTTGTTGCAGTTGACACTCCGGGCAGGAAGCGCAAAAGCGACGAACCTCCTCATTGATTCCCAGCCAGTAGAAACGGAGCTTGATCCGCTCCAGGGTTTTTTCGGTGCCCAAGTGGCCACCTAGGAGGTGGGCGTGTACTAACTCACAGACCTGCCGCCGGAAGGTCCGCGGGATTAGCAGCAGCTTTCTCTTCTGCCCGTCATGCATTGCTACACGATAAAGAAGGTCGTTATCTAACACAAAGTGAGGACCCTGTGGCATTGATTGGTCAGTGCGCTGGCCATTGACTAGGACAATTGCATTTTTTGCAAACTTCAGGGAATCATCACTCCATTGCTCCCTTTTAAAGGAAGCCGGCGTCTCTCTAAACTGGAAGCGTAAGAGGGAGAGAGGGTCTGGACCGACCTCAAGGGGCATGGTTTCCTCCCGCTCCGCCGCGGTACTGGTGGATGACGTGTCTGCACGTGACGGCCCGGGAGTTGCCACGTCACTCAGGATGGCCGCTTCGTCTCTCTCTGCCGGCTGATTACACGGCGTGGAGGCAGCTTGAGACGGCTCATCCCCATCTATTACTAGGCCCAAGTTATCCCCAGGAGTGATATGTGTCTCACCGCTTTTGATATTAGACCAGTCCCGCCCTAGTATCACCGGGTGTGGAGGATCAGGAAGGATCGCCATGGTTACTTTCTGAACTGACCCTCCGTAGCTGATGACACAAGCGGCGGTCCTGTACCAGCGGGTTTCCCCGTGGACACAGGTTACACCGGTCTTAACTTTCAACCTGTTGCGGTAGCACAAAACGGCGGGCAACAATGGAAATGTTGCTGCCGGAATCAAATAAAGCAGAAGTTTTATACGTTAACAATCACCACGGCTGTGTGTGGGACCATCAACGGGTTTGTCAGAGCACACCAACCCCTCCTCCCTCTCCAGCTGCATACCACCTCATTCCCAAGCGGTTTACGCGCCCGCAGTCTCGGGGACGTCGGCACTAGCTCTGGGCTGTACGGGGGGGGGGGGGGCGGGGGGTTGGGGGGGGGGGGGCTAGTCTAGGTTTTGGGACACACTCCGGTTGAGTTTGGCCAAGGGACGGTTCAGCTCCCCGAGATTGTGAGGCCATCCTTTGTTTTTCTACGAGGTGTATGAGCTCTGCCATGTTTTTAAAGTGTCTACCCCAGACCGGCTAGGTGAAGCCATGGGGTAGTGTATTCAGCAGCAGATAGCAAGCTACCTGCTCTATTATATGACAGGGCTTGTTTTCCTGTGGCCGTAGACACTGCCCTATCTTTGCCCATAGGGACCAGGCTTGTTGAGGGGTCGGCCTCTCTGGGTCGAACCTCCAGTTTCTCAGGTTACTCACCTGCCAGTCTGGGGCACCCCTAGGTGGGAATCGGGGCTCTGGCTTCACAGTTAGGCGGGCACTCTCCTCCGAGAGAGCATAAACAGCCCTCTTAGCCTCCCGCTTCCGAAGCAGCCCAATTCTGTGAGCCCCTCCCGAACACTCCCTGGCCGGCCTAGGTTGCCTAGCGGAGCCTGCCGAGAGCAGAGCCTGTACCGGGCCACTCCGAAACACGGGACACCCTCCCCGCCTGGAAACTCGGCCCCGGTACGCTCCCACCTGGACGTGTTGCAGGTCCTGTCCCCTTGTCTTCCAGGACTTCTTCATCCTGCCGACTACGCCAATGTCACAAAACTGAGACATACACAGAAAAAGGTTTGGGGCATCCACCCATATATTCTGGTATCCTGGCTGCAAAGTCGTTTTCTTATTCAATGACAGCACTGATGTGCACACAACTGAGTCCAAAACAAGACTGACAAACAGGGGAAAAGGGAAGGCTTTTAAAGGGGGAAGTGAGGTCATAAGGATCAGTTTCCATATTCGTTAGCCATTGGTTCGAGCCCGGATGTGACATCACAGTGGCCGGAGCCAGTAAGGTCTCCTTCCATTGGTTCGGTCCCGGAAGTGACGTCAAGAGAGGCAGATGGGATCTCCCGGGAATGGTCTACAGGGAAGAGAGAAAAAGAGTCAGTGCACTCTGCCACCTCCCGGCCTGTTTCAGAACTGCCGTCACTCAAGCCCTTTAGCTGCCTCCCATGCGCACGTGTGTGACACTAGATAATAGGTAACTTCTTGAAGGCTATACTAACATTTTTAAGTTGTTACTGTTGTTAGTATTTGTACATTTTATACTCTCTTACAGCATAAAATCCTTATTGATCATTTGAATAATAGAGATACTTCTTAAACAAAATAACTTTTGAATTACTTGAAGGTTGATGCCGTTGTTTGAATTTTTATTTGTTCATGTAAAGCATTTTTTAATCAAGGAGTGTGTGTTGAATGGGATTTCTGTTTTTGCTGTGTTGTTGAATGGGTATTGAGTTCCTTTGAAATGTAACCAGTATTGGTGTCGACTACAAAAATTCTGGTATCATGACAACCAACCCTACTTATAAAACAAATCTAGATAGCATAATGCACTTTTTTCTTGCTCCCTTTCATATTTGATTTTCACTTGTTTGTGTTGAGCTTTTGATGATCAGTACTTTTGACTTCTCTATGGTATTCTGAACCGTTTTGCTTGTCTGTGGCCATGTCAGTGCTCTGCCCTTAGCATTAGAGGAAGCTTAAAGGCACTTTCAACAAGGCCTATGAACTAGTACCTTTACCTGTTTCATTCAGTATGACTTCAATTGGTGTTTCTGGATAGTCGGCTTCTGTTCTCGTTTGTCCCAGTATAAGAGTATATGTACCTCTTTGACATTGGTGCCATTCATGATGGCAGGGCCTTCCTTGATCTCTTTGAGATCATAGCCAGAATATACTGATGAGGAGCTCCAACAGATCGAAGATGAGAAAAAAAGAGAGACAGAAGGAGGAAAAAACATATCCTGAAGCCAAGGTGAGACTCTGGACAACTGGCGAGGTAACTTGAAGGTATCATGAAATACCATAATTAGTAGATGTAAACACTTTATTTTTTTCCATTTTACTTTTACATCCTTTGTATGTAAATTTTCAAATTATTTTACTAAAAAAATGTAAACAGCTTCTGGTATATGTGTGGCTTCATGCTATTTTGCGTCATTGTTTACACAATTGTTTACACTGTGAAAAGAGATATATACAGAAAGATACTCTTACCCCAGGAAAATATTACCAAGAATTTGTGATCATGAGTAATTATTTTTTTTATTTTCAGAAATCTACCTTAGGAATGTGGAAGGCTTTAACCATATCAAAGTGGGATGCATTTAATTATTTTGAAGGCTTTTTTTTCACACATTTGAACTATGCCCTGTAATACCCATTTATAAACACTAACAACAAGCATTTTTTTCTTAACAACATTGCTTGACCATAGAATATAATTTGCCTTGCCAAACTAAAGTATACTATGATTGTCCGAAATATCTTTAACTTGAAAATTATCAAGCATCCTTTGAGAGGGAATGTTTCAGATATAATAGACTTTAACACTATAGTATAGCTTTTCATTTGTTATCTGGCTGGTTGAGAAATGGCTGGGTGGTCCTTGATTTTCACATATTATCTACTGTCTAATAAATTTAAAAGTGCTGTATTACGGATTGAGACACATCACATTTTGCATCTATTTCCACATCTTGGATGTTTAGCTTATGAATCTTATTTGCATGTTGCTTTGCATACCCCATGCCGGTTTGAGCAAAACATCTTAATATTATCAAAATAATTTAGGGAACGGCTGCAACAAAATATAAATTATAATGTTGCTGGAAGAATATCTATGCCTTCCAGAAACTGGCCTTCATACTGTAGGCAAAGTCCAGTTAAAGTTAAAAGAAATAAATCCCTGCCAATCAAAGTATTCTCTGGGTTATTTTTTTTTAAATGGTAAGTTTATAAAGTTGGTAATGAATGCACTTAATTTCGACCATTGCCAGAGTGTGTTATTCTGAGCAAGAGAAACAGATATAAACACATTGGGAACTTCTCCAGAGGGAGGGTGTCTGTTAGCAAAAGGTACTTTAAAAAGCTTCACTTCACTGATTATGTAAAGATAATAAAGAAAAACAATTGCTGCCATTAAGAAATATATTTGTTTTTCTACAGGCTACAAAGAAAATACAAATAATACAGGCAAACCTGAATCACAAAAAATTTAATAACTATTGAATATTGATAAATACTTAATAAAGAAAGTGGCCATTTTTATAAATTTTGGTTAAGTTGCTGTTTGAAACAGTCAGTCTATCATTGAAGGACATACAGTATCAGCAGGTTTTGTTCCATCCTCTTTAGGAAACTTCACAAGCTCATCAGCTGGTAACAAACTTGTTCAGATTGTAGTAGCCTCTAGTGGACAAACAGTGAATTATCAGTTGTGTGTTTTAAAGATTGAGAAGACAAAGGAATACTCCCCTCAAAAATTCTATATTTTAAAATTTTTACTTACTTTTACTTGTGTCATTTACCGTGATGACAGAGAAATATTTTTAGTCTAATGGAATAAAGTTCTTGAATTAATAATGCTTTCTCCTTTCATTCATTGGTCATTAAGCCACAAGT
Source organism: Erpetoichthys calabaricus (assembly GCF_900747795.2). NCBI lineage: Eukaryota > Metazoa > Chordata > Cladistia > Polypteriformes > Polypteridae > Erpetoichthys > Erpetoichthys calabaricus. The sequence continues at coordinate 55,466,108 of NC_041405.2, read as the reverse complement.
CCAGTACTCCCATTTTTTTAAATGAGTTTGTGAAGCTGCCTGAGGAATTGACCTTCTGTTTGTTCAAGAACCTCAAATATGTACAAATCCAGGGCATACTTTAACCCTGATAATGTTTTTATTTATCTATCGTTTAATATCTAATTGTACATCTTTTTTGACCACAAGCTGCAATATTAATATCGTGTGAACCACCATGGCAGCTTATGGTTTTAATTCAAAAGCTTGTTTCTGTGTGAACACATTCCCAGTTGTATACAGTTAACAATATTTTATCCAAAGTTCAAGTGTTTGGTACATAGTGAATATATGATAGGATTCCTGACATTTAGGTTATGCGACACAAGTAATTTGTCATTTTTTATGGATGTGTTTATATTTGGTTTTGTTCAGTGTTGGCCCCTGCTCAAGCCATTTGTATCAGGAATTTTATTATGTATATTCACCTTGAAAATATGAGATTTGGATTTTCTGTGCCATCACTAAAAAAAGGAGGGGTACATAGCAGAATAAAAACCTACCATTTTTGGCTGGCTATTCCTTTCTCAGATTCCAAAGATATTTATATTTCTTAAGATTTCCTGTATACCCCACAGCTGTACCAAAGTGTGTTGATGGTTTACTAAAAGAAGGTTGCCAATGGTAGGTTTAGGATATGTCTCCAGGAGCCTTTCTTCTGTCACTAGGCAGTAAACAGATATTTATATGTTAGAGGGACATTTTATTACATGAGTTGACTACAGCTAAAACTTACGGTAGAATTAATAAATGATGTATCATGTTATGTAACAGAGTATGGAGAGTGAGAGAAAGCAATTGACATAGGAGTCCTCAGTGGTACACTTGTTATGTATTCTTACCACTTCAGGAGGGAAAAGGAGTTTGAAGATTCAAACAGACCAACAGTTTTGATTCTGTCCTGTTTACTTTAGCATGCGGCATTCTTTCTGTATTCATTTTTCCATTGTGTTATTTTGCAATAGAGGGACCTTTTTTGTTTACTTTTGCTGCCATAAAGGCCCCTATTCTTAGAACATATACCCTCTGAGCTTGGTCTGCTATTTCAAAATAAGTAACAAAGGTAGAGATGAATTATCAGTTCTTTTACTTTTTATTTAATAAAGGTATTTGTAGCACATATGTAATAAAGGATTTGCTAACAATTAAGGTACAATTTGAGGAAGTGATGAAATTTGAACATTCATACCTACTTAACTGATAGGTTAATCTGCCAGCCTGTTGAAGTCGTTTGTAGTTATGCATGCTGCTAGGAAAGTGTATGTGAAGTAATTTTTATCCTTTACGTGGTTCAGATTCGTCTGTTTATGGATATGAAGCCAGTTTTGCAGCATGTAAATTTGAAGGCTTTCAGTATGATGCTGCAGTGGTTTCAGGAGACTGGGTTTTAGACAGGGACTGGTGACAATGTTTCTTGTGCTGAAAATTGTTACTATGCCCACCTGGGGTTGTTTGTTTTGTTCTTCTGTTTTTTACCCCAAACTGCAAATATCTGTATAATGTGCTAATTGGATATTTAGAATTGGTCCAGTGTGTGTGAATGTGTTTTGCAATGGACTGGTACCGTGCCCAAAATTGATTATTGCCTTTGATGTTGGTGCTGTTGAGATATGCTCCTGATTCCTGTATTAAATTGGTTTGAAAATAATTATAATAAGGCAGTGTTAATTTTGCTAGGCTTCATTAAAACTTACCACACAGATACTACAGATCCAGTCCCTCATATATGGCCACCTCAATTTTATCTACATCCATGGGTTATAAGTAATACACCAGTAGTCCTTAAGGGCTCCTGTTGTACTATTATTAAAAGATTTTTGGATTTGTTTAATTTGCTTGTTTCTTCTGAAAATTTTTGCATTTAAAAAATTAATAAGGTAAAGCTTAAAAGACCTAATGCAAATGCTCAACTGAAGTTGTGTAGAGAATGTTCAGATGTTGTTGTGTTGAGACTGACAGTATATCAATTTGTAAAATAACAATTCATATCTTATATAATAAGTAAAGCTTTCAATAAATGTTTTTTTTTTTTTATAGACAGCATTGTGTTGGAGAGTGGGATTGAGGAAGTGGGCTTAGTTGCAGGCCGTAGTCAGAGAGAAAAAAAACGTTCCTATAAAGATCTCCTCCGAGAAGAGGAGGAAATTGCTGCTCAAGTGAGAAAATCCTCAAAGAAACGCAAGGTAATCTATTCTAGCTTTTGATGAAGTATAGTTTGAAGTTAAAATTTCAAGTTAATTTGCTAAAAAATATCAACATTTTGAAAATTAATGTATCATGAAGTAATTTTTTATGTGTTTTATTTTGTCTGTTAGAATAATCAGTGATACTTGCTGGTTTGCGATACAGCAGTACAGATGCACAGTGATATCAGCAATTCAATCAGCAATTCAGAAGCAGTAACTCCAGATGCAGAATGCACTTGTGTTTAAAATCATTGAAGACAGAAAGCTTTTTTTGCTAGAAGCATTTTTCAGTAGCTAAAGGTTTATATCCTCTTTGTAAATTTTCAGACTCTTTCATTTACTGGATTCTTCTTCTTTCGGCTGCTCCCGTTAGGGGTTGCCACGGCGGATCATCTAAAATTGTTGTCCGCATATTGTTTTGGCAAAATTTTACACTGGATGCCCTTCCTGACGTAACTCTCCCCATTTACTAGGGCTTGAGACCGGCACGAAGAAACACACTGGTTTGTGCATCCCCTGTTGCTGGGTTTTTCACTTGCTGGATTACTAAAGCTAATTAGATATCATAATTACTATATGTGTATGGCTTGCAGAAAATGAAATGTTTAAAAGCTAAATTTATTTGTTGGCAAATATGTTAAAGTAAAAACTGAAGCATGATGCTTTTCTGTTATTATTAAGGAGTTAATTCATTGCATCTAGGTAAAAAAGTGCTATTTCTCATACCAAAGTCACAACACTTAAGAGGAAGCAAAGCAGCAGAAGAGGGCTGCCACAAACAATCGTTTTGTAAACAATTTAATGAGTAGTAATAGCAGTAACTGATAAGTGCATTTAGCAGACAATTTATCTGTTCTGTGCAAAGAAGTAATGTGGTTTTAACTTGTGTCTCAACACTCGTCACTAGGATCAGTTTGTCAAGGTAACCAAGTTCACAACACTTAAAGAAGTATTGTTGAACAGCCAAGTAAGTGTAAATGGGTTGCTCAGAGTATTGTTGGCTTCCTCTACAGGAGTTCATTCATTGAGCTAGTGTTGTTGTGGAACAACACACAATGATCAAACAACCACTTTCTCAGATTTTCGGGTGAAATACTCCCACACTGAGGAGACTTTTGCCTGATATTTTGAGGAACCTTATTCTACTAAATGTGGTGCAGCTGCTGCCATGATTAGCCTACTCAAAAACAGTACAAAAAGTCATAGCATGCCAGCATGCAGTGTAGGTGAGGGGCAGGGACAACTAGTCAATTAAGAAAATACAAGTTCACTAAAAGTTTTAATCAATTACATTGATTAGTTATGGCAGCCCTACATCAGAATAGGCTTGGTGCAAATAAGAAATTACTGTGAAACTATAAACAAAGTTCAGGTGTGTATTAAATGAGTGGTAGAGATACTGCAATTTTAGCAAAAGAATAGGCAGATGTTGCCTTTGTTGTTAAACTGAACATTCAAGTGATTTTCAAGAAGTGTATTCAAAATGTTTTTTCACTAATTTATTTCTTTACTGTGAAACAAAATTTGGACACTAAGTTAACTTATATGTGGCCATATTATATGACATTCCTGGTGTGATGTGACTAGTCACATAACATACATCTTGTATCCAGCAATCCTGTAGCATCGTAGTGACCGGAAATACAAAATGGCAGTGCACATGAAAGCTAGAAGCACAAAATTGCTATATAAATGTAATGAATTATTATTATTATTAAAATTGCGGTAGCCAAATAAACAAACAAATGCATATCAAAATGGTGGCACTAAGGGCACTTTAATTATATAAAATAATGTCAATAATGAGGTCACCATCATAATGGTAAATTATAAACAAAAGATACAATAAAAATGAAAAGATATTTGTGCATTCTTGAAAGACATTGGGCAAGAGATTGTTTATATTTGCCAAATTAAGTGGCTCTGCTTATCTTAACAACATTGCCCTATACTCCAGTTAACTGAAACATCCATCCATCCATTTTCCAACCCGCTGAATCCGAACACAGGGTCACGGGGGTCTGCTGGAGCCAATTGAAACATGACAGAGCTTATTATTGCTAGACCTGGTTGTTGTAGAGGCACGTCTGAGTTTCTGTTTGCGACAGGTCAGTGGGTTATTTGTTTAATCTCAGGGCTAGAGGTGTTTGCATTTGAAGGTTGGTGCTGAAATGTCAGAACTTCTTGTTGTTATAGATATTTTAAAGGATGTACACCGTAACAAAAATGAATCTTCTTCTTTCGGCTGCACCTGTTAGGGGTTGCCACAGCGGATCATCTTCTTCCATATCTTTCTGTCCTCTGCATCTTGTTTTGTTAAACCCATCACCTGCATGTCCTCTCTCACCACATCCATAAACCTCCTCTTAGGCCTTCCTCTTTTTCTCTTCCCTGGTAGCTCTATCCTTAGCATCCTTCTCCCAATATAATCAGCATCTCTCCTCTGTACATGTCCAAACCAATGCAATCTCGCCTCTCTGACTTTGTCTCCCAACCGTACAATTTGAGCTGACCCTCTAATGTACACATTTCTAATCCTATCCATCCTTGTCACACCCAGTGCAAATCTTAGCATCTTTAACTCTGCTACCTCCAGCTCTGTCTCCTGCTTTCTGGTCAGTGCCACCGTCTCCAACCCATATAACATAGCTGGTCTCACTACCATCCTGTAGACCGTCCTGTAACAAAAATGAATATGAGAAGTTAATGTACCAGGCAGCTAATTAAGATAACAGTGAACATTTACAACCATCAACAGCCTCTACAAAGTAAAAATGGTTTAAGTAAAAACAGTGAGTGCCCACTTCTTTTTTCATAGTTAGGGTATTTTTTCACTATTTTGGTAGTGCTTGGCCTAAGCACAGGTTAAGATAAGTTATTTATGTAATACATGCCAAAATGAAGAGACAGTCAATTGTCTGACTCCAGCCCTTGACTTTATGCTTTTTCATTCACAGGACAGTGAGTTTTATTTGTTACCCGGAGAATCGCATAAGAAAAAGAAGAAGTATTATGATGAAGAATATCATTATGGAGGTACAGACAATATGTAAAAGAACAGACAGCTTTGTTTGTCTAGTTTTTAAATTATAAAGGACACAAAGTGGTTAAATTAAAGTGCCGTAAAAGTGGATTTGTGCTTGTTATGGACATATGTATATGATGAAATGCATTCTATGCCGATTAGCATGGCAACAGTTAAAAAGCTGATAGAATTATTTTCTGTTATGTTTGACTAACTTAGTTTCATATAGAGGGAAATTTAAATATGAGAAATTGTAAGTGGAATGAAACAGCATCATTGAGTGTGTTTATATGCACACACAAAACAGTGATAAGGTGAGTAACCCAGTTAAGCCAGAAACCTGAAAAAAAAAATCTGCATTTACTTGCGCAAATAATCTTCTGCAGTTGTTCTTTGGCAAAATGTTTCAACATCATTAAATTGCACTAAAAAATAGTTAAATGTCATTATTGGCCTCTGTGAACTTGAAAATAAGCAAGAAGCCGGTGATAATTTTCTTGTTTTTTATAATTATGTTCTCTATGTCTTCAGAAACACATAACATTCATTTTGTTTTTTTACGTTCTTGACCTGGGGGGTATTTTTCATATGTGGATTAGTCGTTTAGCTGGATGTAATTGTTGACGATTTGGCATGATCCTGGATCTGTCGGTTTTTCGAAACTCTTGCTGGAAGTGTTGTCATAGCAACACATCCTAATCCTCAAACCTGCTCGGAGCAGGATTGTTCTACGTAAACAAGGATTAGCTCACACATGTAATCAGTGTCCGTGCGTGGAATTCATTCAGTCATGGCTTCGCCGTTCATGAATGAGCGACCAGTTGATATTGGTGCGCAAATTATAAGACGAGAATTTCATATAGAGAGGGTTTTGCGCGATCGGCAAGATCCTTTATTGCTCCTGGAGGAAATTCTTTTCGAAAGATACCACTTTAGCCGAGGGTGAATATTGTACCTCAAAGATTTATATATTTGAAGTCAAACTAGGCGAAGTCGGGCTCTCACAACCACACAGACAGTATGCAGTTTTTTTTACAAGCGGCACTTTTTTATATTGTAGGCGATGCGGAAAATCTAACTAAAAGTGCAGTTTGCCAGGCAATTCGTAAAGTCTGTTTGGCTCTGAAATATTTCCTTCGGGTTTTCATAGTGTTTCCTGGACACCTGAGTGTGCAGACAATAAAAGAGGCGTTTCATGCCATTGCAGGTAGGTAATACACAGGCTAAAACACCCACAGTTCCATGAAGAATCTCAATCAGCCTAACATTCTCATTACCAGGATTTCCAAATGTGATTGGGGCACATGGGACTGATCAGAGTGGAGTTTGATCAAACATTATTTGGAAAATGTACCTCTCCTCCTGATGAATAATCAGACACAGTATCTTCATCAAATATTTGACCTTCGTCAATATCTCGTTGGTCAGACACAGGTTCAAGAGATATGACATTCCCTGCAACTGACCCAACAAAAAAGAGGGCTATATGGAACATACCTATGGCACACATGGAGGACAAATATATGCAATGACCATCCTTTACCTGAAATGAAGTGACCACTGCATCCTGCCACTGGTTCTGAGGAGGAGCTTCCCCCTGGAATGCCCTCAGAAACAGGTTGATGGGCATTTTGCTGGAGAGCCAACTCTTCTGCAGGGGTTAGGTCTGGACCGCGTGGACCTCCAGGACCTCCAGCTGTTTTTTGCTTGTCTGCCTTCTTATTAGCTTTAAAATGAATGTTTTTTATATTATATATGATTATTTATGTCAACAATTCTTTAAATAGTTATATACCAACATTTACCAGTTTGAAGTATATTCTTGTACTTCACTTTAACCTGTTCCCATGTTCTCCTTGTGCTCACGTTTGATCTGGAATTATGACATATTAAATGATAATTAATCTGACACATAAGAAATGAAACGCTGCATTCAGTAAGTACAATGCACACTACTTAGCGTTTAATTTGTCGGCCACTTTTTGCCAGCCGTCTTTTCTGGTCTGGGCTGCTTTTGCAGTGTTACCCCTTGTGCATATTAAATCTTGAAATTCTTCATGTCCTTCGAATAAAAGGTCTTGCGCCGCGTGTGTGAAAAAAAAAATGCGCCCGTTCTTTCGTCATTTTGTTACAGCCTATCAAAGACTTGCTGATCATGTTTTCTAGACTCAATATATATGGGCTTTTCAATCAGTGCGGGCACGCGCATTCATCTTGGATGAACAGATCCAGCTAGACTAATCTACTACACGGCTGCGTTTGAAAAACCGACCTATCCTGGATGAGTGTCACCGGCATTAACTTATCCAAGATGAGGCACCTGATCTCGGATGATTTAAGCAACGTACGAAAAATACCCCCCAGAGCTACTGATGATGAACAGTGGCTGCTGCGTCACCTGATCACACTGTTTTGATATATATATAGAAAATAGCCGGATGAAAACTAAACTGACACTTTATTAGTGTTTTTCTGTTACTAAATTGCATGTAGCATACTTTTTTCTGCCTGTCTGTGACGGAGTTCTGCTATAGAGCATTGAACCGGTATGTTTGCTTCTTGCCTTACACCCAGTGCTGCTGCAGTAATAGTAGCAAAGGTATTTTTACTTCAATAAGTATTGCATTATGTTACTTGTTACTTTAAAAAGTAATCTACTATTTAATGCATGCTACTTTTACTTATTATCCTGCTGCTCTGTAGATTTGTGCTGCTGAGCTTAGCACTGTATGTTTACCTCATCAACATTAATTTTGGTGATTTTTGAAATATTGAGACAGATTATTTAAACGAGAAGAATGAATAATGCTGTAGCTTATGCATTTGCCTCAGGAAGTTTATCTTATAGATGCTTCCACCATCTTCTACCTGTGGCTTCTGAAAGCGTGTGCAAAGCAAACAGTCTGACAGAGGACAACAGACATGCGCAGACTACGAAATCCTTAACTGTAACCCGGTTAAGTGTTAAATAGCCAGATAACTGGGTTATTCACTGAGAAATCTACATCTGTTAACCAGGTTTTTCAGAGACCAATAACTCGGTTTCAAACAAGAATAAGGGTTTGATGTAATTGTAGAAGCCATGTTTCTATTACTAACAGGATTATGAAAGTGTATGCAAATGTAAATGTATTGTACACTTGTTGAATACAGTTGCCATTGCTTTAAAGTCCACAGGAATAACAAGAAACGTATAAAGAGAGTAAAAATAAATAAAACAATAAAAAAAAAAAAAAAAAAAACTTTTTTTTTTTTAAACTGCTACGTGGACATAGTTAGGCTTCTGTGCAGTTGCAGCACCTTTCTAATGATGTTTTATTTACCATCCCTGTCAAAAATTTCATATTGCCCCAACTTTTGTGAATATCTCCAGAATGTCCAAAAGCTCTAACTCTAAATATGCAATTAAGAAAACTTTTGTTCACTTAGATGCAGATAACAAATTGAAGGTAAACAATAAAATGACAACAGAGGCCTTATGCCAGTGTAAAAAGACAAAAGTTTTTAGTGTCAGTATTTAAACGCAGACCTAAATACAGGGGGTGAGCAGCACAAAAAACCTGGAGACCTCTTTAGGCCAAAGGTTAGTTTACAAACAGGGGAAAGAATTTAAACCTAGAAGTAGTCATAATACAAATATTACAGAAGATAAAAAAGTAGCAAGACTACAAAAAGGTTTTGGGGCTGGTCAGGAATTGGGGGTGTCGAGTTAGGGTTGGATTCAAGCAGAGCTGTGATTAAAATATGAGAAAAACAAAGCCAAGCAGGGATTCTGAATACCAGTGTTTTGACTGAGATGTACAGTAATGAAGTAGTAAAAACTTACTTAAAAGCAAACGTAAAGTCTCAGCAAGAAGTGTAACAAAGAGATTCTGTGGTTTTCAGGTATATCAATAAATTGCTACATGGTGCTTTTCCAAAAAATGTTTTTCATTTAGCAAATTAGACAGTTAAGAGTCCCTTTTTTGAAATAACTGGAATGACAACCCACTTCAACAAAATTTAAGAGCATAAACTATTTGAAACATAAGCATAGGGCTGCTTATTGTATAATGTACTTACCGTATATTTTCATTCTTAAAGCACTACCCTATTTTTTATTGCTGTTTTATACATCTTTACCTATGAATTGCTTGCTATTGAGTTATTTGGGTGAAATGCTTTTTCAGCATGAATTGTGCATGTTCACATGTACAGAATATACAGAAAAATGTTCTGTTTTGCTTCTTTGTTCACATGAAACTTAAGAAACACAAAATATTAAAGTGGATTACTAAATGCTACTACAACTGTTAAGTGTGCATTATTTTTTATACAGTATGTTATTTGAGCATTGTTTTTCTTGACTAATTTTAATCTGTTTTTCTTTGTATATAATTACTTCTTTTACGTCTTGTATGGAACATTGAACTACATAGTTTGTAAGATAATGTGCTATAGAAATAAATGTTGTTGCAAAGTGCTAACATCATTCTCCAGACTGCCTTCTCCTTCTGTAGTGTACTGGAACAGTGCTGTGCATTGTCTACAGACTTTCTAGTTATACCAAATATCTTAAAGTTTACAACTGGTAAAGCAATACTGAATCTTCTGAATCATGTCGGCATACTACATATCAGTTTCCGCGAAGGCGACGGCCTCCATCTAATTTTTCTAAATGTAGATGATAGACAGTGATTCCTAGAACTGAAGGGATCTGGTCAGCAGACCATAAAATTAAAGGGAAAACATATCTGTTTATAGTGTTTAAGTCTTTGTCAGTCAAGTCATTCACTTTACTAACCATAATAACATTTTTATAATTGTACAATTAAGCTCTGATAGTTTTTTATGTAGCCCAAATCTAAATGTTCTTGTAATGGTGTTTTTTTTATTTTAGAGCTCTCTCCATTACACTCACTGAAAAAGAAGAAAAAAGTGGAATCCTCCTCATCTTCTTCACACACTGATACAGCAATGGGTCTCCTGAAGGCCATAACTTCTCCCCTGGCTACAGGATCAAAACCAAGCAGCCATTCCAAAAAAACAGCTTTTTCTCCCTATAGCCACAACTCTTTCTCGATGTATTCTGGTAGTGGCAGTGGTATTAAGGAGCGTCGGAAATCTGGGGATGATTTGGTACATCACAAATCCTTAAAGAAGTCATCTTCTAAAGGAACAGGACTGTATGTGAATACAAATCTTTCAGAACCCCTGACTCTGCGGGATGCAGAAGGACTGAAGATGAAACTTATTCTTTCTCCAAAAGACGAAGGAGGGGACAGTGACAATTTTACTTACCCAGCCTCACATAGCACCCCTATGCATACCTCCAGTCATTCAAAGAAATCTTCAAAGAAACTCAGCCGTGACCATGGAAGTGGAGGCACAGTAGTGTTAAGTAAGACTATTCGTAAAAAACATCCCAAAGAACCGTTGCCTATTGTAGGTCAAGAAGTGGAAGTTGAAGGTAAGTGCTAGATACAATCAAGAAAATAAAGTGATCAGACATAAATTTAGAAACAAGAATTTTTTTTCTAGTTTAGTACATTGTTTTTATAACACGAGGAACCTTATTCAATCTGATATGGCTTTAAATAGTTGGTTTTTTTTTCTGAATTTATAATCTCTTCTGAATGTTGATTAAGTAATATTCATCACCAATTTAGCAGCCATTTAACAGACTTATCCAGGTTAGCTGGTCCTCCCCTATCCCCTCCATCTTTATAAATGAAAAGATCTTTTGTTCACGTGTGACTCATATTCAGTATTACAGATTTATCTGACCTTCGACCTTTACTTTGCTAGCTGTTTAACTTGAAAACTGCCCTTATGGGAAATTAAATTAGGACTGCAAACCATTACAATATTGGTAGAATTGACTTGTAGTGTAGCTGTTCAAAATACTGAAAATGCTGACCCAACTGTCTTTTTTTTTATTTACTTATTTTTTAAATTAAACTCCACTGTGTTTTGGAGAAATACACATGCACCAAAAATGTGCAGCTTAGGTAAATTGGTAAATGGACATTAAATCATTATATGTGAGAGAGGGTGCATTGTTGATTGTGCCCCGTGATGGCCTGGTGTTCCATCGCTTACTGGTTACTTTGTTTCATATGAACACCACAACTCTGAAATAGATTAGGTAAATTCACAAAATGAAATAATTTAATTTTAGGCTGATAGACTGCAATTGATTACTGCTAATTTTCACACTCTTTAAGTGGTGTTTCATTGTACAGTATGTAGGATATACTATTTAGTGTATAGTTCGAAAACCTTAGTTTTGAGCAGTGGTGCTTTGAGCTCAGCCTTTAATGTCTGAGTTTACTGTAATGATGAATAGCTTTTATAAACAACAGATACTGCAGTGAAGATAGTGGTATTCATAATTAATATTAAAAGTCAAATGTTCAAAAAGGAGTTTTGGTAATATACTATGTGCAACTAATGAGTCTCTCCAGCTCAAGGTTTACAGCATTTACTCCTTTTAAAAAGATTTTTTTAAAGTAAATGTAAATTTGCCAATATACAATTTTGCTTTTCAGATTTAATCAGATGCCCATTTGGTAACTATGATAATGAAGTGTTTCATCCAAAACTTGTCAAGAAAAATGACAGTCTGTGCAAGGTTGTTTTAAAAGAAACAATAATAATATGAGGTCATCTAACTAAAACTCTATTTAAATAATAGGTCTGTTATTAATATCTGTATTAAGTATATTCTGTAACAAATTAAGGAAACTGCAGACCACTTCCATAACATTTCTAAAAGATGTACTGCCCTCTAAACAAAAACATTCAGTTAGATTAGGTAAAATGGGATTCCATTAATAAGTTATAAGTTATAATAAGATAAATTCCTTTAATAAGTAACAAAAACACAGTTTCTCTGTTTTTAACTCGTACCTTATATTTGCTGCCCCATAGTGTTTTATACGTTAGATGTAACATCAGAGTTATCCTCATACAGTGCACGTATTCCCTGATGTAGTCCCTTTGCGTATCACTGATAACCAAACTACACACAAAGTTTATCCAGTCTTTAATAATTATGGGATATAGATGTTGACATTTATGTAGTTGCTTCATTTACTTTATACACAGGACATTTCCCTGGTCTTATGGGAAAGGCTTCTATGACAGTAACCAATGTGAAAATACTAAAAACTGGCACACCCCCAGCAAAACAAAATGATGATGCAAATTGATAGTAAATAAAATTTCAATTCTGTACAGAGAAAGTCTTGAAGAATATGAATGTTACCCTTGGATAAATAAAGCCCTGATCAGTGTACACCTTTAATGAAACAAGTTCAGAATAATTAATAAAAAAAGAAGAAATAAATAGGGGCCTCATGTATAAACAGTGCATATACACAAAAATGTTGCATACACCTTTTTCCAGACTCTCATTGAGATGTATGAAAACTAAACTTGGTGTAATGCCACCCACATTTTGAAGACAGCCTCAGACCATGTGTACGCATGTTTCTGCTTGGTGTTGTAAACGGGTGACACCCAACTTCAAAGCAGTGCTACTGTTTCTGTGTGGTTTCCCTTTCTTTTTTTATATTCGCATCTATGACAACCAAACTTAATTGCATATCGTTTACAAATTTAATTCACTTGATTGTAATCAATCTGTAACAATACAATTTAATTGCGAATGCTGCCTTGAGACCTAGGGTGCTGTTTAGCACCATAAACACTCTCTTAAACCCACCTGTCAGCGGCTTCCCTGAGAGTACGCCTGAGACCTGTGAGCTTTTTCTTTATTATTTTATAAATAAAATTCAAGCCATTCGTTCCAGCATTACTCTTCCAAGTGTTCATTACTGTGGGAAGACACCAATCACTCTAAGGAGAGTGCACAGCCAGTTTACTTCCTTTCAACCTATTTCTTCTTTTCAGCTAGCTGATATGATCCTGCATATGAAACCTTCCAATCATCCGCAAGATATTTTACCTGCACGCCTATTTAAAGATACTTTTAGAGCGTTTAGTCCAATTGTGTTGGCTATTATTAGCAACTGTCTAAAATCCGGTATAATGCCAGACAACTTTAAACATGCAATTGTTCAGCCTTTGATCCTACAGCTCTTTCAAACTATAGGCCTATTTCTAAGCTCCCATTTCTGTCCAAAAGTATGGTTCCTTTGCATTTATTTTTATATCTGGAGTATAACAATTAATGTGATGTGTTTCAGTCAGGTTTTAAAAAACTTCATAGTACTGAATCGGCTCTGCTGAAGGTAACAAATGATATTTTATTAACTTTGGACTCTGGCTGTTCTGCGATCTTGGTCTTGCTGGATCTCAGTGCGACATTTGACACAGTGGACCATGGAGTTCTGTTAAAACGGCTTGAGGATGAAGTAGGCATTCAAGGCTGTGCACTGAAATGGTTTGTGTCCTACCTGAAAGGCAGATCTATGTCTGTTAACATAGATGGGAATTTCTCTCATCCATCTCCTCTCACACAAGGCGTCATTCAAGGTTCTATCCTGGCTCCCCTTCTATATTCCCTTTATCTGCTCCCCTTGAGGGCCATCTTTTACAAACATGATGCAGCTGTACCTCAAAGTTAATTCTGACATCACTACATCTGTAAAAAAGCTGTTGAAATGCTTTGAGGGTATTAAATATTGGATGGCACAAAATTTCCTGCCATTAAATATTGGATGGCACAAAATTTCTTGCCATTAAACGAAAATAAAACAGAAGTCATTATTTTTATTCCTACCACATCTGCAGTTGAAATCGGCATGCACTTAGAACCCTTGGCAGCAGTGATTCATAACGATGTCAGAAACCTAGGTATCATCTTTGAGTCATCACTAAGCTTTGAAAAACAAATCTCCATGGTAGTAAGTCCAGTTTTTACCAACTGAGGCAAATTTCTAAACTAAAATCCTTTCTATCACAGAAGGACTTGGAAACAGTCATTCATTCCTTTATTACATCTTGACTAGATTATTGTAATTCCTTATAATGTGGGTCTGCCAAAATCTGCTCTGTTGAAAAAAAAAAGGGATCTCATCTCCCCCATTTTAGCCTCTCTCCACTGGCAACCGGTGAAGTGTCGCATTGATTTTAAAATCTTGTTGTTTGTTTTTAAACCCTTGCATGATCTCGCTCCAAAATATATCTGTAACCTCCTTCACCCCTATGTGCTACCAAGAGCACTGAGGTCATCTGGACGACTGATCCTTGTAGTGCCAAGATCTCGGCTGAAGTCAAGGGGAGACCGAGCTTTTTCAGTTGTTGCTCTTAGGCTTTGGAATGACTTGCCTCTGCACATCAGGTCTTCATCCTCTATCGAGGTTTTTAAAAGTCGGCTTAAGACCTACTTGTTTTCTTCTGTCTTTCATTGTGTGTGATGAGATTGTGGTGGATGTTACAATTGGTTGTTTTATTAATCTGCTTTTACATGATTGTTTGTATTGTGTTTATTTTAATGCTTTTTTGTACAGCACTTTGGCACAACCTCTGTTTTTTTAAATGTGCTTTTATAAATAAATAGTCTAATCTATAATGGTGCACTATCATGGCTGCTTCAGCAGTATTAGAAGATATCACAAATGAAAGAATTAGAAGAGAGTGTGTATTTACAAATGATGATGACTGGCTTCTAAGTTGATTTAGATTTCCAAGAGCTACCCTCTTGGAGCTGTGTGCTGTTAGAATACTAGAATGTATACTTGATATCATTTTTGGGTTGAAATGCATTAAAATATGTATATTATATTTTACAGCTGGTGGTGCAGTGGTAGCGCTTCTATCTCGCAGTAAGGAGACCTAGGTTCGCTTCCCGGGTCCTCCCTGCGTGGAGTTTGCATGTTTTCCCCGTGTCTTTGTGGGTTTCCTCCCACAGTCCAAAGACATGCAGGTTAGGTGCATTGGTGATCCTAAATTGTCCCTAGTGTGTCCCTGCCCAGGGATTTGTTCCTGCCTTGCTGGGATTGGCTCCAGCAGAACCCCGTGACCCTGTGTTAGGATATAGCGGGTTGGACTGACTGACTGACATTTTACAGATACATTGTTAACTTCATTTAAATAATGTATACTGTTAATAATTAAACACGTGGGGGCACAGTGGTGCAGTAGAAGCAGTACTGCCTCGCAGTAAGGGGCTCATGTCCCGGGTGTTCCCTGCCTGGAGTTTTAATGTTTTCCTAGTGGGTTTCCTCGGCATGCATCAGTTTCTTTCCAAGGCATGGGGGATTTAGTGATGCTAAATTAACTCTACTAGTGTATGTGTGTATTTGTTTGCTTGTGTTCCCCTTGTAATGAGCTGGCGGCCTGTCCTGGGATTGTTCCTGCCTTGCCCTCGATGCTTGCTAGCACTGGTGCAGCAGTGCTACCGTGCCCCCACGTGTTTTAACCATGAAATTGATATCAAATATAGATCTTAATATTCTAAAATATTCAGAGATCTGTAATATTATGAATATAATGTACAGTAATCCCTCGCTATATCGCGCTTCGCCTTTCGCGGCTTCACTCCATCGCGGATTTTATATGTAAGCATATTTAAATATATATCGCAGATTTTTCGCTGCTTCGCGGGTTTCTGAGGACAATGGGTCTTTTAATTTCTGGTACATGCTTCCTCAGTTGGTTTGCCCAGTTGATTTCATACAAGGGACGCTATTGGCAGATGGCTGAGAAGCTACCCAACTTACTTTTCTTTCTCTCTCTCTTGTGCTGACTATCTGTGATCCTGACGTAGGGGGTGTGAGCAGGGGGGCTGTTCGCACACCTAGACGATACGGACGCTCCTCTAAAAATGCTGAAAGATTATCTTCACGTTGCTACCTTCTGTGTGCAGCTTTTAAGTATGCTGCACGGTGCTTCGCATACTTAAAAGCTCAAAGGGCACGTATTGATTTTTTTTATCTGTCTCTCTCCATCTCTCTCTCTCTCTCTCTCTCCCTGCTCCTGACGGAGGGGGTATGAGCTGCCGCCTTCAACGGCTTTGTGCCGCCATGCTTCGCATACTTACAAGCCAAACAGCCCTATTGATTTGTTTGCTCCTTTGAAGAGGAAGATATGTTTGCATTCTTTTAATTGTGAGACTGAACTGTCATCTCTGTCTTGTCATGGAGCACAGTTTAAACTTTTGAAAAAGAGACAAATGTTTGTTTGCAGTGTTTGAATAACGTTCCTGTCTCTCTACAACCTCCTGTGTTTCTGCGCAAATCTGTGACCCAAGCATGACAATATAAAAATAACCATATAAACATATGGTTTCTACCTCGCGGATTTTCTTATTTCGCGGGTGGCTCTGGAACGCAACCCCCGCGATGGAGGAGGGATTACTGTATTCTGTGTGGTGATCACTGCCTGCACCCACCTGTCGGCGTGAGAGAAAGCCTGTTTAAGAAGCACGTAGCAATTTAGGACTGGGTTAGAGAACACTTAGAATATGAAGCATTTAATGTGCTACTTTAGTTATGATGGGGATTAAGAAACTCTAGTAAATTAAACATTGTTTTTAAAATGGATTTTACAACGTTCTACTTTAATGACAAAAATAAATTAATATGTTAAAGTCGAAATTTCAAGATCGAAGTCGTTTTGTTCTTCACTGTGTCCTTATTTTGTTTTTCTTCTCTGTGGCCCTAATACACTGCAGTATGACACTCAGACGGAACGCTGTGACTTGCCTTTTCACATCAACTTTTTTTATTTTGGGCACTGTGCAACTTTCTGAATTTGAACTTTTGTGTGTCTTCGCAACACTGTGCGACTCCTATCAGTTTCCTTTTATTGCTTATACCACAGCTTAAGCCACCAAAAATGTATATTTTTACTTGCCTCCACTTCACTGAGCAGAACCTGAATTTCACATTTGCTGAAATTATTTTTGCACATGTGCTTTTGCATTTGGCCTTTAACAAAACACTGAATGGAAGGGGCTGTTTATATTAATTTGCATATTCAAATAGTAATTCTGGGAGGAGTTGTGGTGGGACCATAGGCACTTGCATGTGCATTAAAATTCACATCTATTGGGATTTATAAAGGGAAAGTGCATAGTACTGTGCTTATGCACAGTTTTATGCATCTGAATTTTTTTGTACGTACACACATTTCGAGTTTTGACCATACGCCATGTTTTAGTGTGAATTCTATGTAAAGTGTTATACATGAGGCCCCAGGTCATGACATTATAGACAAAGATGGAAACAACTTGAATCACAGCAAGACTTGAAATGTAGGAATAAGTGTTTATTGAGGAGATATACACATACTGTATTAAACTACTGCTTACTCCTTCTAGGAGTTGCTGTTTGGAGATCTCTTCAGAGGAATTAATCGCTCACTCATGTGCCGAAATTCTGACAATCTGGTCATATTTGACAGAGAGATTACTGAACAAGTACAAGAGTTCTTAACATGCTTTATTGAACCCAATGCCATGTATGTTTTTAGCTGAGATTTAGTCAGGTCTTAAGTGGTTTCTAGTGGCTTGTGCACTTTTACCATTTGTCTTAAATCTCTAATTTTATGTAATATTAATACATAACAAATAACATGTGACAACTTGCACAACTTTGACTTTAAAGACAGATAATTAGGAAGGACAAATATCTCAAGTCTGGTCCTAATATATAAACAATGAGAAAACTCCATACGTGTATAGCAGATAATGACTCAATTATTTTTGCTAATCTAATTTCTCATTTATCTTTTTTAAAATAGGGAGGTTTGAACCAGAATTCTATGGAGATGTATCTGGGTTTGATCTCTCTGGTGTATCTGGTGGATCTTTAGAAGGGTTTGGAGACACCGGATCTTCCTCAGGTGGAGAGCTGGAGGCCGGAGAACTTATCATTGATGATTCATACAGAGAGGTGCAGAAAAAGAAAAAGAAATCAAAAAAGAGTAAAAAAAAGAAAGATAAAGAAAAAGAAAAACATAAAAGTGAGAAGAAACATAGCAAACTCGGGAAGAAAACTAGCAGTGGTAGTAATGTTCAACCGGTGACATCTCCAGGTAAAATGAAATTTCTGAACAATGACATTTAAAATATTTGGTGTTAGTTTTTTTTTTTTTTTTTTTGCTTGTGCAAGGTGTAATAGTCTCTTACATTTTTAAGCAGCTATCTACTGTTTTATTATCATCTTTCAGTTATATACTATAGTATATTTGACAGCTATATGTGATGGTTATGTTAAGTGACAATGCAATGGAACCAAAAAATCTAGAGATTGTTTTGGTAACTAGGCAAGAAAAATTGATTATAGTCTTCAAATATACAGGAAAGGTAATCCAGGAAGCACTTGTACATGCACATTATTGTGGCAGGCTAGAGCAAATTACTGAGTTATGCATTTAAAGCAGACGTGTTTACAACATTTAAACAGTCTCTGCATGAGATTAGAGGGCAGCTTTGCTAGCCCACAGTAATGAAGTGAACTCAATTGGCTGAATGGTCTTCTGCCATTTGTTAATTTTTATGAGTATATTACTTGTAACAATTATTATAAACACTTTATAACAGAATGCGGCAATCAAAATTGCAAATATTTAAAACCTATTTAATATTTATATTCTATTATCTGTATATTGTACTTATTTAATTTAAAATAGTGGTGAAAATAGATTAATGCAACAGCCACACATTGTCCTGTAATGGTAAATATGAATGTTAAATTTCATGCAATATGTTTCTGTTCAATGCTTGAAATTTTTTTTACATAACGATAAAGAAGCATATGTTGGATACCATTGGAAATATGTGAGCTGTGCATGGATCATTTCCAGTTCTAGCCATGGAACCCCATGTATATCAGGAACTGGTGTTTTTGTTAAATTCTTCATTCATAACTCCAATAGGCACTGAAGTTTTTTTATCATTTATTAATACTTTCACCAACCTCCTTTCAAGAATCACCAAAGATAAAGAGTATAGGGAAAAGATAAATAAAAGAAGCAAAAGATAAATATACTGTATATTCTTCTTTTTTTCTAAGAACTAATTTTTCATTGTTTAAATCAGCCAGACTTGCAAAATATTTGTCACATTTGTAATTTTTACAAGACTGCAGATGAATGCTACAAATAGGCTTAGCCTTGCTACTCTTAAAACGTTCAACCAGCTGGCTCCAGGGTCTCAAATCTTTACAGCGTCTCTTTAAGCATTTGTACAGTACCTTCTTAATTTTCAGAATCCTTCATTATTCCTCTGACTGTGGCTTCCAAAATCTTCAGCATTAAGTATTTTAAACTAGTAACCTGCATAGCTGTGTAACATTTGAGCAGTTTTTTTTTTTTTAAATATAACACTTTCAACCTCTGTTCTGTACCCCACTTACAATCTGTATAACGCCATACAATTTTTAACTTGTACCATTTCCAAGGATCTTCCTCTCCCAAAAAGAAGTTTGCAGAAGGAGCAGTGAGAGTTTCACCTAAACTGTGACAACTCAAGCTGTTAGTGGTGCAAACTTTTATAAAAATGTAATCATACATTGACACCTGCATTTGAAACCAAGGTATGCATATGTACAACGTATGGATTACTCTTATGTAATTAATTATTCTAATCATCTGTTATTTAATATATTGGAAATGTTTACATTCTTCAGTCTTGATGATTATTCGTTGAATATAAAACTGTAGCATATGATCTGCAACATTTTTTTTTGATAATTTTAAAATTTCATATGTATTTAAAAGCTGAATTTTGAGAATACCACAAAAAATCAACACCTAGTTAAATTAGAAGGTAAGAAAAACATAGTAATGAGGCCACTGATAGGAAAGCAAGATAAAAATATGGAGATTGTGTACAAGAGATTCTTTCAATATTCCCTGATAAATGAACATCTATCCATTATCCAACCTGCTATATCCTAACTCAGGGTC
The DNA here is from genome assembly GCF_900747795.2 of Erpetoichthys calabaricus. Lineage (NCBI taxonomy): Eukaryota > Metazoa > Chordata > Cladistia > Polypteriformes > Polypteridae > Erpetoichthys > Erpetoichthys calabaricus. The sequence goes on along the minus strand of NC_041405.2, from coordinate 55,446,017 downwards.
ACGGGGGGTCTGCTGGAGCCAATCCCAGCCAACACAGGACGCAAGGCAGGGAACAAACCCTGGGCAAGGCGCCAGCCCACCGCAGGGCGCACACACACACACACACACACCAAGCACACACTAGGGACAATTTAGATTCGCCAGTGCACCTAACCTGCATGTGTTTGGACTGTGGGAGGAAACCCACGCAGACACGGGGAGAACATGCAAACTCCACGCAGGGAGGACCTGGGAAGCGAACCCAGGTCTCCTAACTACAAGGCAGCAGCATTACCACCGTGCCACCCCGATAAGTAAACAGCTATAGTAAAAACCCAATTTATTATTGTTCTATTTCTATTTTGCTGTTAAGTATTAGGTTAATAAAAGAAATAAACGTTTATGTAATATGGCCTATTAGTATATTGGGTGTGTTTACCCTACATAATCAGATCTGGTTCAAAATATATTCTGGTAGTATTTTATCTAAATAGGACTATGGTATAAGTGCTGGTCATGTTGTTTAATATAGTATAGATCCAGTTCAGATTTGTCATGATAGAGTAGATCCTTTTCTAAGTAACAACTATTATGCCCCGCAAACTCAAAGAACTTTACAGTTTTTCTTCCTTCATACAGTATATTGACAGTCTTTCTCATAGCCTTCCAGTGTTAAAACACATTCTAAAGCAGTGTTTCTCGACCTTTTTGGTCCTCCAACCTTTTTTGCCTTTTTAATGTCACTGACAAATAGTGTTTATCAGCAAAATTTACCAAAATGTTTTTCACAGCAAATATGATGTTCGTTTATTCTGATATCAATAGATATGTTTGATCTATTTGAACAAATATGTCAGCAGCAGTTTAACATTAATACAGTACCACATGAAAAATTGTGAGTGAACTCTGGATTCAGAATCAGACATAGTCTTTTGTACATACAGTAGTTTTTATGAAACTGTAGCTAAACCATATTCAAGTTGGTCCATTACAAATACGAGCAAGATATATATGAAATGAAATGTATGATTTAGTTGTAGCATAACTTTACTGTTTCCAGGACAGTGCCATATTTCAATCCCAATTTACCTATTCTAAAAATTCTTTTTGTCCTATATTTTAGATGTGGCTAGTTTCTTGCATGCCCTGGCAGTATAGATTATGTTAAGCTTTGCTTTCAAAAATAGAACCTTCAAAAACAGAGACAACCAGTCCATGTCAAGCTGAGAAAAAACATTTTTAAATTCCATTTTTGTAAATTACTATAGCATGGTGGTCAGTGATTCTGTTGGTGCATTCTCTGCAACAATTGTTTAAATTGTTATTTATCTGAAATTTCATGTAGTACTGTTCTTTTCAGTACCTGAAATCTTAGTACACAGTGAAAAAATGTGCAAGTGTTGGATATCATCAAAGATGTGTGAAGTTAATTGAGCATGTTTTCAACAGGTTCTACTATAGCTCATTCTTCTAATGAAGCTACACATGGATATAGTCATTCAGTTTCCAAGTCCAGTCATGGAGCCTCCGGTACATCGGGAACTGGTGTTTTTGCAGGTTCTGCATCCACATCTACATCAAGCACAGGAGCTTTTGTGGTTAATCCACCTCCTATTATTCACCATCATCATCATCATCATTCCACAGAATCATCAGCTGAAAAGAAGAAAAAGAAAGATAAAGAGGACAGGGAAAAAGACAAATCAGAGAAGGAGAAGGTAAAAATATACATTCTTCTTTGTTGTAAGTACTGTTTTTTCATTGCATAAATTAGCCACTCTTGATAAAACGTTTGTCACATTGGTAATTAAAAAAAACAAAAACTATATTGAACTTCAGAGAGGCCTATCTTTAGTGACCAATGAATTCAGAAATAAAGAAACTGTTACCTCCTTTTCATAAGTATTAGGATAAACATTAAATTGTCTTTACTTTGAACTGGTAGTTTTTCTTTTTAAAATTGTATTGTTTTATTAGCCTAAAAAGAAGAACATGACAGCCTATCAAGTGTTTTGCAAAGAGTACAGAATCAATATTAATGCTGAACACCCTGGCCTTGGTAAGTATGCAGTTTTCTTTCTCATAATTGTTGACTCAGATATCTTGCTATATATTTACAGCATGTTTTGGATTTCCAAAATATGTATTTGTTTTTGTAATGAAAACTTAGTTATAGCTTAATTAGGAAATCCAGTTGCATGTTAATTAAGACCTCTCTAGATTATGCAGGGTTGTTTTAGACCATTTTGATAAGTGGAAAATAGCATTTACTAGATACTAGAAAGCCTTCTTGATCTATAAATGCTAATGAAGTGTTCTGTAAAGGCTTTTTAAATCTAGTAGGGTTTTTAAGGAATACTCTACTCAAAAATTAGGATTTTTTTTCTTTTAGTTGTTACTTGCCCTGTGTTTTTATTTTTAAGCTCATGTTTACATCGGAAAATGGAAATAACAACATAAACTACTATGGGGACCAATACAGGGTAAATAGCAAACAGTATCAAAAAATCCATGAAAATTTTTCAGTTTACTTGTATCACGTAATCAATTTATCTAATATCCAGTGACCTATGGCATTTCAAACACATGTATTTTTGGTAAATATTGTTAAATAAATCACTTTCAGAAAATCCTTTTGTGAATGGCTGGACAGCACATTCAAAAGGGGTTGAGCTTGAGCACCCAACTCTCCCCTCATTCTGTGGGCGTTAAACCACAATGTCAGGTTTCTGGGATTTTTAATGACAATCTGTGAAACTGCACTATTCAATTAAACCTCTATTCAACTGTTGAAGTACCTTGCATATGAATAAATATGGTTCATACTTTCCACCTGATAATGTTTTCACTTGCTTTTCCTTTAATCTCTAATTATACTCCCCTCGGACCACATTTGATGTGAAGTGAAGCATCATGTTAGCCAATGAATAAGCTATTACTGTTCAAGACTTCTGACCATTGAATGAGTAGTGTGGTAGATATTCAATTTGAATGATCATTCTCTTTTGAGCATGCTACCCAGACCCTCTTGAGAGTCTATTCTGGTAGTGTTTCTAACATTTTGAGCGACTGGGTGTTAGGTGTGTGGATTATGCCACATTAGTACACTGAGATGGTTTTCATGGATGTTTTAATACTGTTTTGTGTTTGTTCAGTGTTGGTCCCAATTAAAGCCTATTGTGACAGGAACGTTTTTTATCTCTGTTCTTCATATTTTTTTTAGCAGCCATCACTACAAATAACATGGAATATGTAACAGATTAAAAAATATTGCTTTTGAATGGCATATTCTTTTAACAAGAAATGTGTTGAGTAATGGAACCTTTAGTGAAACTTTTGAGCTTATTTTATTTGAAGGCATGCTTACATTAGTCCAATGGTGATTTTTAGCCTTAATTCCTTCTGCTTTTTATTGTTGTGAATATGTATGACAATATTCTGTATTCACTTTTATTTAGTAAGAAGTGATTGCAGCTTAGTAAAACTTAAACAGAATATCAAGTTGTTCTCAGTTGTACCTTACTTTGCTTTTGTAGTCTTTGGCGAGTTAAGCAAAAAGTTGGCTGAAGTCTGGAAACATCTCCCTGAAAAAGACAAACTGGTGAGAAAACTGTTAGAACATAAATCAATTGTATATCCTTCCTTTGGAATTTAAACTTACGAAACTGTAAATGTATATGTACAGTTTATATAAACCTTATATATACACACATATATACAGGTAGAATCCCATTGTACTGAAATTTATGGGTCCATAAAAATATTTTGTTATACTGAAATTTTGTTTTAATGAATATGAGTAACTAGGGTCACCGGTGATTCGCCATCTCTAACCACGCAAGGACAACTCTATAGCTGCTCTGCTGCATCTGGTAAACAGTAAACCAAAGGCGAAGTAATTGGTTGTCCTCTGTGTGATCAGGCTTACTAGGTAATGTGCTTGTCGCACAATGCTTAGAACAAATAACACATGATCTACTCTTGCTTGCGCTTTCCTGATCTCTCTTTTCCAAACCACGTCAGCCATGGCTGTGATTCCAAGCCGCTGGTGTTCTGAAAGAGACAGCCTGCTGCAAGGCTCTGGAGACTCTGCGAAATATAGGCGTGGCATTAAGTATTTTTTGCATTGCATTATTATCTTTGGTGGCATTTTTGGTTGAATAAATGTTAGTTACACCGAAATTTACATTTTTTTTTATTATTTCATTAATTTTATTGTAACCATTCATACAAATTGATCAATTTTTACAAAAAATAGGATTGAAAAACAAGTCGACCACCACCACTGAGAGAGAGAGCATGGCCAACGGGGTAAAACTTAAGGCTTGTAAACATACCTAAATTGATGAGTTTAATAGGCCAGTAGAAATGAATGGAGAAGAAAAAGAAATGCAAAGATAATTGCTTCCTCTGTGCTTTAAGAGCTTATTCTAAAATTTTATTGATTATATCCTGCCAGGTTTTAAAAAAAATTTTGTACAGATCCTCTAACTGAATATTTGATTTTTTCCAATTTCAAATAGTATAAAACATCGGTTACACACTGACATAAAAGAGGAGAGTTAGGATTCCTCCAGTTTAGCAAAATAAGTCTGCATGCCAAAAGTGTAGTGAATACAATCACAGTTTGTTTGTCCTTCTCCAATTTAAACCCATCTGGAAGAAGACCAAACACATCTGTTAATGGGTTAGGAGGGATTGTGACACCAAGGCTGTCTGAAAGGCACTTAAAAATTTTGGTCCAAAATGATGTCAATTTGGCACAGGCCCAAAACATGTGACCCAGTGAGGCAGGGACTTGATTGCAGCGTTCGCAGGTTGGATCTTGCCCTGGAAACATTTTGGACAGATTTAGGCGAGACAGATGTGCTCGATGTATAATTTTGAGTTGAATAATTGTATGCTTTGCGCATATGGAGCGCGAGTGAAGTCGCTGCATTGCTACTTTCCACTCCCTTTCTGATATATTGATTAAGAGATCTTTTTCCCATTGTCCTCTTGGATCTTTGAAAGGGAGGGACTGTAAAATAATTTTATATATTGCAGAGACGGTGTCTAAGTCCTTGAAATTGAGCAATATTTTTTCCAGCATGGACGAGGGTGCAAGATGAGGAAAATCGGGCAGGTTCTGTTTAACAAAGTTCCTAATTTGAAGATAGTAAAAGAAATGTGTAGTTGGAAAGTTAGATTTGGAATGTTCATAGGATGCAAAGATGTTGTCTATATGAAGATCTCTGAGCAATTTAATCCCAAATTTTTTCTAGATATTAAAAACTGCATATGTTTGCGAGGGATGAAAGAGGTGGTTCTCTTGCAGAGGTGCCACAGATAAAAGCTTCTCCATCTTAAAATGCTTTTTACATTGGTTCCATATTCTGAGTGAGTGACGCACAATTGGTATATTGCCGATACCTTGCATTTTTGGGGCACAAAGCAGGGAATATAAAGAAGTACTGCAGGATTTTACTTCTATTGCGGACCAGGCCTGTGTGTGTTCACCTATTTGTGTCCAGGTTTTTATAGCTTGTATGTTTGCTGCCCAGTAATAAAACTGAAAGTTAGGTAGAGCCATGCCTCCTTCTGCCTTAGGTCTTTGTAGTGTCGCTCTTTAGATACGTGGATGTTTTGAGTTCCAAATAAATGAGGTTATTGTTGAATCTAATTGCTTAAAAAATGATTTATTGATGTATATTGGAATGTTTTGAAATAAAAAAAGAAGCTTAGGAAGAATATTCATCTTAACAACGTTAATTCTTCCAGCTAGAGTGAGATGAAGGGTTGACCATCTATGCAAGTCTTGCTTAATTTTTTCCATACAGACGTGAAATTTTGTTGATAAAGAGCTTTGTGTTTACTTGTGATGTGTACCCCTAGGTATTTGAACTGATCTGCAATGATAAAAGGTAGGGTGTCTAATCTAATATTATATGCTTGAGAATTCACTGGAAATAGTACACTTTTATTTCAGATTAATTCTGAGACCAGATATCTTTTGAAATTCTGAAAGTGCTGTTAAGACTGCAGGCACAGAATTTTGTTGGTTCGATATATATACAGTACCATATCATCTGCATATAGAGAAATTATCTGTTCCAGTCCTTCTCTGATAATCCCATTTATCTGATCAGCATTTCGACAGTGAACCGCCAGTGGTTCAATGGTGATTGCAAATAGCAGTGGTGACAAGGGGCATCCTTGTCTGGTACCACGTTCTAGTTTAAAGTAGTCTGAACAAATGTTGTTAATACAAACTGAAGCTTCTGGATTGGTATACAATAGTTTGATCCATGCACAAATGTTCGGACCAAACCCAAATTTCTCTAATGTAGTGAAAAGGTATTTCCATTCAATCATTTCAAATGCTTTTTCTGCATCTAATGATAATAATATTTCTGGGGTGTTTAACTTTGTTGGTGAGTATATTACATTAACCCTTTAACCGCCAACTCCCTAAATATTCCCCAAGCCAGGCGAAATCTGAACAATTTTTGTTTTTTTACTTTTTTACATTTTTTTTACATTTTTTACATTTATTCAAGCAGTATTGACCACTAAATGTTGTGCAAGTTGCCAGTGTATACACGAAATCTATAAATGTAACCTGAATTCTCAGCTAAGCAAAACATCTTGATACCAAACCGTGCCCTTTTCAATGGTAGATACTGTCGAAACTGTAAGCGGCCCTTCCACGACAATAAACTTTCATCAACTGCAACTGACGGTCCTGGCATGTAGGGCAACTGAAATGCTTCAAATAAATGATCAATCAAAGGACGTAGCTTGAACAAGTGGTCGCGGTTTGGATCTTTCTTATCTGGCTCGTTTCTGTTGTCATTCAAATGAAAGAATTTCAGCAGCAAAGAGAATCGGTTACGTGTCATGACAGCTGCAAAAATAGGTGTTGCATACATAGGATCTGTAGACCAGTACATCTCAATATCTGGTTTTCTGATTATTCCCATCAACATCAAAATCCCAATGAATTTTTTCATTTCGTTTTCATCAGTGTCAAACCAAGCACGAACACGGGAATGTGGAGGTAAATTGGGATTTTTCTCAATAAACTGTGCTGCATACAGATTTGTCTGATGAACAAAATGTCTAATCAAATCAGGTGACACAAACAGCTCATAAAACTGCTCAGCAGTGTAATTGTTTACATCAACAATAAAGCCACACGTTCCCTCAAACGAATGCAGAAAAGGTAGTTCACCTCGGGCAGCAGCCCAGCTGAGATGCTGGGGATACACCCACTCAGCGCCGTCATCCGATGCGTCTTCATTCACAATATCATGCAGCGCACGTTGCTGCTCATCACTGTCACTAAAATCTTCTTCAGAACTGCTACAATCATGATCAGAACTGTCCAAAATCGCCTGCAAAGCCTCACTTGAAGTCAGTTTACGTTTCGCCATATTCACAGCTGTTACATGCGAATCACGTCACATGACCGGCCAAAACAACCACAGACTTGTCGAAATACAACGTAGTAATAATACCCACGCCAAACCGTCAGTTATACTACTTGCCAGGCATTCATATAACCACAGGCAAATGTGCCGGATAATTCCGGCAGTATGGCGTTAGCATTAAAACAGCGGTGCCGGATATATCCGGCAGAGGGCGGTGAAGGGGTTAAACAGGCGTCGAAGATTGGAGGATAAGTGTCGACCCTTGATATATCCAGTTTGATCTTGTGATATTACCGAAGGCAGCACTTCCATCCTTCTAGCTATGAATTTTGAAAGTATCTTAACATAATTTTTTAGAAGTGAAATTGGTCTGTATGATGCACATTGTAATAAGTCCTTATTTTGTTTAGGAAAGACGGTGATTAATGCTTGGCGAAAAGTTTGAGGTAGAATTTGATTGTCTCTAGCTTCTGTAAATGTTGCTAATAGGAGGGGAGCTAGCTGAGCGGAGAATTTCTTATAAAATTCCGCAGGGTAGCCATCAGGGCCTGATGCTTTCCCGCTTTGAAGTGACTTTATAGCATCTAGTAATTCTGATAGCGCCAGAGGTTTATCCAGTTCCTCCGCACTAAAAGTATCTATTTGTGGTAACTGTAATGTGTCCAGAAATGCGTTAGATTGTGTGTTGTCTTCTTTAAACTCAGTAGAATATAAGGATTTATAGTAGTCTCTAAATGTGTGCATTATCCATATTACTAACCGAGAATGGTAAACCGGATGGACGCAGGGACATCCGGCCATGGGCCGTGGACGCAAAAGACGTATTGTGCAGGCGCCCCACAAACTCCCCCCCCTCCAAGCAACGGAAACCGGATGGAATGCAACGTAAACGCACTAAGCCCATTGCACACGAAACGGGACACACACAAAGAAGAGGATTGAGACCCACGACACCCAAAGCCCCCCTCCAGTAACTGAAATAATAAATGAGGCCACGCGCCCCTAGAACACCAAAAACAAAGGAGTCACACGCAAGCGCCACATAGCACACGAAACGGTTCGCACACAAAAAAGACGATTCAGACCCACGACACACAAACACCCCCTCCACTAACAGAAAAAAAAACTCAGGCAACAAGCCCCTAGCACACAAAAAAAAAGAAGCCGCGAGCGCCACACAAAGCCCATTGGAAACAAAATGGGACAGACTACGGACATAGCACGCGAAACGTACACAAAAAGGACGATTCAGACCCACGACCACACTAACATAAATAAGAAATGACACACAAAGCCCCATGTCTGAACAAACCGTCCGTATTAAACATACGTCATCTCAACACGTTCACACTATGCAGCATAGGTCGATCTCATTACAATGAGGCACTATTAACCGTTCAACCGCAGAAAAGGCTCCATATTAACAGTGAGTGCGATCCTCCTTATTACTTATCCATATTTCTCACGCTGAAGAACAAATAAGTCATGAATTCACGGTCACGGGTACAAAACGATATGGCTTGGATAACGGGACCAAACACACCAACCCGCATGAAAAAAAAAAATACACGTCGGCGCCTACAACGCGCTTCTGAAACTCCAGAAGAAAAAATGTCTCGACTCCAAAAACGCAAAGCTCAACTAACACAGTTACAGAGACGAGCCCAAATGGACACACACAATGAACGTAGACACATGCAGCGCGCGTCTCAAAGTGCTCCATCGAAACAGGCACGGGTTCAAAACGAAACACCTCGCATCTCAGACATACAAAAACGGCAGCGAAGGGACAACATAAATAAACGCAGACGTCTACAACGCGCATCTGAAATGGCATAAAACAAGCAGCCAAGGCTCCAAAAAGAAAAAGCTCGACTGACCGACAGACAAAAACGGGCAAGGCTCAATACGAACAATGCACCACGTAAACTACAACGGGCTTCTCACACGGCACAGGCAAATCGATTACAGCTCCAAAACAGCACGTCCCAAATACTGGACATGCAACGACGCGCCTCTCAAACGGCACAAGCAAAAGATACACGTCATGGACATCAACGACAGACACCTGCTAAATGCTTGCGCCACTTAGCTGACAACGCGTTCAATAATAAGTCCACTATTCAGTAAAATTCATTGGGATTAATGAATGTCATTTGCAATCATTGTCATTCACTTAACTTCCCTGAAGAAACAACTGGCAATACAAGTAATGAATTTACACGCTGTTGTCAAAAGGGTCAAATTAGACTGCCTCCTTTACATTCATATCCTGAATATCTACAGAAGCTTCTAACTAACGATGTACAAAGGCAATGGCCCATACTGCTTTCGCGTATGTGGACAAATATTACATCGCATTGGAACAGTGCACCCTCAAACAAATCAAGAACGCAAATATGCACAAATCTACATCTTAGATCCAGATGACGCAATCTATCAACGAATAAACCTTCCTGAAAACAAACAATGCACGGAGCTTATAATGAGAAACGTCACTCATATCATAAACAATCACCCATTAGCTAAGTCTATAAAAATGCTACATGAGGTTGAAAAGGAGGCCAATACAAAAGCAACTAAATTACCAGGTCATTGCATTACTTCCTGGAGAGGCACAACTCTTTCTAAGCTCTGACAAAGTTGACTCTGATGACGACAATGACCATCTTAATTTCCCGTTAGAATATTTAAACACTATTAACCCAGCCGGATTACCACAACACAATCTTAGCCTTAAAAACTGAACAATAATCATGCTATTGAGAAACCTTAACACTAAACAGGGTTTATGCAATGGCACACGTTTAGTCGTCAACACCATGACACACAATGTTATTCAAGCGACAGTTCTTACAAGATCACATGCTAACACTGATACTGTTCTGATTCCTACAATTGGTCTTACAAGTTCTGACCTGGAATTACCTTTTAAACTTAAATGGCGACAGTTCCCCATTAAACCTGCATTTGCCATGACCATCAACAAATCACAAGGACAAACCATGGACAAGGTTGGCATCTACCTCTCTGAACCCGTTTTTGGACATGGACAACTTTATGTAGCCTTCTCACGAGTTCGACGTTCATCTGATGTTAAAGTTAAGGTTATAAGTGCTCCATGCCAAGGAAAACTCATTCAAGGACAAGACACCATCTTTACTACTAATGTTGTATACAAGGAGATTTTCCAATAAACCTTTACACTGTGCCAAACACTTTATTGTTTGCTTTCTATATGCATCATCCACCCCTTCACACTATGCTATATCTCATTCATACGTCTCACTATTTGTCATTTACCAACACCAGGGGTTGGCGAGCGAAGCGAGCAGGGGGCGGAGCCCCCTAGTATTTTTATGGTTAATGATTTCGTCTCCGTTCGTGTTGGTGATTACTGGGATTGCATTGCGAACTTCTTGCTTGTGGATTTGTTGAGCTAAAAGCTTATTAGCTTTCTCCCCGTGTTCATAGTAATGATGTCTGGATTTATAAATTAGTTGTTCAGTTTCTTTAGTTGTCAAGAGGTTGAGTTCTGAATGCAGAGCCTGCCTTTTCCTAAGTAGAGCCTCGCTTGGAAGCCTGGCATGTTCTTCATCAATTCTAGTAATTTCACTTTTTAGTTCTGATACTTTCTTTGTTTCTAATTTATTCCTGTGGGAAAGATTTTAAATAATCTGTCCTCTTAAGAAGGCCTTTAGAGTTTCCCAGAGTATTCCTGCAGAAACCTCTGAGGATGTATTTGTCTCTAGGAAAAAACGGATTTGTTTGGATATAAATTCTGTACAGTTCTTGTCTGCTAATAGAAGCAGGTTAAGACGCCATCTACGAGCTGAGTGTGTGGAGCATAGTGACTTTAGCTCCAAGATCAGAGGTGTATGGTCGGACAATAGCATCGTACTTGCAAGATTTAATCGTAGGCAAGAAATTATTATGTATAAAGAAATAATCTATTCTTGAGTAGCAATGATGTACCGGTGAGTAGAAGGAATATGTTCTTGAGTTTTGGTTTAGAAACCTCCAGGGGTCTGATAAGTTGTGGTCAATTACAAACTGTGTAATTATCTTTGCAGTGTTAGATATCATCCCCCCTGTGACAGGAGTCCTATCTAAGAGTGGATTTAAAACACAAAGTCCCCGGCCATTATAATTTTATGAGTGTTCACATTGGGAATGAATGCAAATACGTTTTGTATGAATTCCTTATCATCGACATTAGGTGCATAAACATTTATCAAAATCATTATGCAGTTAAATAAGTTGCCCATGACCATCACATATCTCCCTTTCGGATCAGATACTGCATCTGATGCTACAAATGAGACTGTTCTATGTATGAGAATTCCCACACCTCTAGTTTTCTTTGTAAAGCTAGAATGGAACATTTGGCCAGCTCAGTCCTTTTGCAGACAGAACTGATCCTTGCTTAGTAAGTGGGTCTCCTGTAAAAATACTATTTTAGCATTTAAACCTGTTAGGTGAGAGAGTACTTTCTTTCTCTTTAATTCGTTATTCAGGCCTTTAACATTCCAGCTCACAAAGTTAACTGTCCCATCATGGAGATATTGATTCTGAGTTTTTGATGTCATTTTATAGTCTTAACTGGAAGTGAGACAGCTTTAACCTTAATTTCCTATTTCTCCATGAGTTATTGCCATGCAGCCTATTGTTACGTTGGTAGTTATAATTATAAGGATTAAAAGAATAGATTAGATGCAGCCTGCTCTCTTTCTCTCCCCCCCTTATCCCCCCACCCCCCCATTTTGCCTCACCACGTGAGGCTGGACCCCACTTCACAAAGTCTCGGTCCTCTGACATACCTAGAGACAGAGCACGTCCAAAGCAAAAACAAGCCCCCACGCAGCGGCGTTTTAGGATTAAAAATTAGAGATATCTATTGCCAATATAGTCTAAATGCTATATGCCTAAGATATAATCATTAACAAACTATGATTATACTGTATATAATCATTAACAAACTATAAGCATAAAATATATAATCTAATCTTCCGCAATCTTAAAGTAACAAAATAATAAACCCAGGAGATGATGTTAGAAAGTGGTCCAGGATAAGCATAGTAAGTCTTAATGCAGTAACAACAATAAACCAAGGGTATGATGTTAAAGAGTCTCCTTTAGGGTAGTAAGAAAAAAAAAAAAAAGTGAATTTCTTCCACACACACGTCTATGACTGTAATTAAAACATAAACAGAATGCGTCCGAGTAATGAAAAGGATGTATAATTATAATACCCATATCATTACAAGTGGATCAGACAGCAGGTGATATCTCCTTGCCATGCCATGCCATGACAGGATGCAACTCACTATTGTGTTTCAGAATAGTGTCGGGATCAGCTTTCTTAATTTCTTTTGTGCTTCTTCCTTGCTGGAAAAGACGTCATATTGGCCTTGCACATCCACTTTCAGTTTGGCAGGGTACAAGAGGCTGTATTTGATATCAACTTGCCGTAACCGCTGTTTAATGTTGTAGAAGACTGCACGTTTAGCAGCTGTTGCGGGAGAGAAATCAGGGAAAATACGAATGTGGTTATTTTCAAATATAATCTTTTGTTTGCGTCTGAGGAGTGCCATCACATCTAGCTTACATAATAATCTTTCGAAGCGGATAATAAAAGACCTAGGTTTAAAGGTATTTGATCCATGTATGCAATAAGCTGCTTGCTATCTCGGTATCTGATTTAAAGTCCTCTCCAATTATTTTAGAGAATAGTTCAGCTGCGAATTTCACTGGGATTGGACTTTCATGATTCTCAGGTAGACCTTCAATTCTAATATTATTCCTTCTGCTTCCATCTTCCAGAGCAGCAAATCTGTCTCTGAGTTTTTTGCATTCGGAACTGGCAGCTGTTGCTTTTCCATCAGCGGTGGATGCTAGATTTTAGGCTATTTCAATTCGAGTCGTGAATGCCTGCTTAACATCCTCCAGCTGATTGGCAAATGTGCTTAGTTTAGACGTGTTTTCCTGAATGTGCTCCTCAATTTTATCCAGCATACCATTAAAGGCCGCCTCAATGCGGATATATACGCGTTTCTCCGAGTCTTTGTTATTCTGCCGCAGCTCCCGTCGCAGCTTCTCACTTGCCTTCTCGCTTTTCCTTATATCATTCTTTATCTCTTGCTTGAGCTCAGTGATCATCACCTTCAGTTCAGACAGATCATTTCTGCTTTTGAGCACCGTAGGTGAAGCAGCGGGCTCTATTACAGCCGAGGTTCCCGGCTCACGTGGAGTAGGTGAAAGCGTGGACTGCAAGGCCTTTTCCAGTTTCAAATGATCTTCTCCAATCGGCGAGCTATCGTGACCTGTGTCACTCATACATTCGCTCCCCATTTCGCTCTCAACTGGAGACGATGCTGCGGACCGTGGTCCCAAGGAGTCTGGGCTTTCGCCCATCTGTTCCAGGTCAGTCTCTGAAAGGCCGTACCTTGAGCTTGAACTTGGACTTGTCGGTCTGAGCTTGGATGCAGCTTTAGTTTTCTTTTCCATTTCTTTCTGAGCCCCTTTCTTGCCGACCATGTTTATATATGCTGTAGTAGAACCCTCGGCTTGGATAAATACAGGATATCTCAGGATAATAAGGAAATAATATAAAAAATAACACCGCTGCTAACGGAGCTCCGCTTCAGACGTCCATCTCTCGCAACGGACGAGACAAAAAACCCCAAAATTTACATTTTGTTAAAACAAAATTTGTTAAATGTGATGTTGTATGAAGATTTGTTTGGGCCAGCAAAAAATTTTGTTATTCTGAAAATGTGTTACTTCAGAATTCATTATAACGAGATTTGACCTTTGTATGTGTGTGTGCTTGTAGATATGTGTGTGTATTGTATATATATGTATGTGTGTATATGTGTGTGTGTATATATATATATATATATATATATATATATATATATATATATATATATATATATATATATATATTATAAACTGCTCAAAAAATTAAAGGATCACTTTTTAATCAGAGTATAGCATCAAGTCAATGAACCTTCTGGGCTATTGATCCGGTCAGTTAAGTAGCAGAGGGAGTTATTAATCAGTTTCAGCTGCTTTGGTGTTAATGAAATTAATAACAGGTGCACTAGAGGGGCAACAATGAGATGACCCCCGAAACAAATATGGTTTAACAGGTGGAGGCCACTGACATTTTTCCCTCCTCATCTTTTCTGACTCTTTTTTCACTAGTTTTGCATTTGGCTATGGTCAGTGTCACTACTGGTAGCATGAGGCGATACCTGGACCCTACAGAGGTTGCACAGGTAGTCCAACTTCTCCAGGATGGCATATCAATATGTGCCATTGCCAGAAGGTTTGCTGTGTCTCCCAGCACAGTCTCAAGGGCATGGAGGAGATTCCAGGAGAAAGGCAGTTACTCTAGGAGAGCTGGACAGAGCCGTAGAAGGTCCTTAAACCATCAGCAGGACCGGTATCTGCTCCTTTGAGCAAGGAGGAACAGGATGAGTACTGCCAGAGGCCTACAAAATGACCTCCAGCAGGCAACAGGTGTAAATGTCTCTGACCAAACAATCAGAAACAGACTTCATGAGGGTGGCCTGAGGGCCCGACATTCTCTAGTGGGCCCTGTGCTCACTGCCTGGCATCATGAAGCTCGATTGGCATTTGCCATAGAATACCAGAATTGGTAGGTCCACCACTGGCACCCTGTGCTTTTCACAGATGAGAGCAGGTTCACCCTGAGCACATGTGACAGATGTGAAGGGGTCTGGAGAAGCCATGGAGAATTTTATGCTGCCTGTAACATCGTTCATCATGACCGGTTTGGTGGTGGGTCAGTGATGGTTTAGGGAGGCATGTCCATGGAGGGATGTACAGATCTCTACAAGCTAGATAACTGCACCTTGACTGCCATTAGGGGGACATACAAACTACTGAGTACGATTTTGAGTTGCTGCAATGAAATTTTGGCTAAAATGGACTAGCCTGCCGCATCATTTTTTTCACTTTGATTTTCTGGTGTCTTTCAATTCAGCCCTCTGTAGGTTGATAATTTTAATTTCCATTAAACGATGTGGCATCCTTTCATTCCTAACACATTACCCAGTCCATATCAGTATAGATATCCAGCTTGATTTTTTTTCCCCATTGAGATCTTTGTTTCTTTAATATTTTTGAGCAGTAAGTATATATACATATAATATATAGATATATATTTAGCTATAGTTAGTCAGTCAGTTGTATAAAAAATATATTAAGGCTTGGAATAAATAAATAAAATTAATTACATTATTGTATGTAATTATTGTATTAATTGCATCAAATGTTAAAAGATAATCATAAAATAATTACTTTAAGTATGAAGTGAATAAACACTGAATCACAAAAACAATGTATGTATAATCAACACCAGGGAATTAAAAAAAAAACTTTAATGGCATAGCTTAAACGTAATAACCTTAAACCTGAACTTTTAACAAAATACTACTTGACCAAGTACAACCTGAATTTGAATGCCTTCCTAAAAGGCAACTTGAAAAGAAGGCAGTAAGAAAACACCTACCAAAATTACAACAAAAAAATCTTGCATTAATTTTCAAATTATCATTGAATATAAAATACAGACGTGTCAAAGTAAAACTGAATGATCAAAACAACTTTAGAATGCACTGCTAAATACTCTTTTAATTGAAAGTTTAAGCATCTCCTAAATGGGCATACATTAAAATTGTGTTAAAACTGAGCAAATACCATCCTCAAATGTTCATCTACACAAATGTTTTTCAACTGGTGCACTATGGAAATAATAGTGTAGTGCCCCGGGTCCTGACCTGTGAGAAACACATTTTCAGGTGGTCAAGACCTGTCTAAGAATGATGGGACTACCTGGAGAAGTCAAAATAAAAGCAGCTCAATGATTGCTGTTTTGCAGACACAGCACTTAGCGTGCACTATAACAGCCAGGAAACGTGTTGGGGGTCCAGCTATCAGGGTGCATTTTCTCCAGCGATTCTCACAGTACTGAGCAACAGGGGCTAAACAAGTGCTCATCAAGTTTTGTTTATGTGAGTGCCAGTCTCCAAACTGAGTTTTTTGACACGTCTCCGGTAGTCTAGACCCTTTGGACAGTTTAGCATGTGTATGACATTTCATGTTTTTGTAGTTGGTACAATCATGACATGCCTTGGGATTTTTTGGGTCACAAAAAGTGTGCCACCACAGAAAAAAAAGGATGGAAAACAGTGCTGTACACCTTTGCTTCTGGCATGCAAAAAGTTCTCTGTAGCAGCTCTCTTGCCAAAAAACTGACACTGTGCATTACTTGGGTGGTTATGCTGAGTTCTTTGCATAAATTATCGAAGATACTGCACACTGGAATAATGGGTAGGGATAATCATCAAACTTCTATTTCGTAGAATTTTGTCATTATATTAGGGCACTCAGCACTATAAGCTACGTGACAGACTAGTGCCTTAAATACAGAGATAATAAAGATACTAAGATACTTTGGACTTAGGTGGTATGACATTGATTTAATCTTCTTACAGAAATGTGAAATACATTCACTGCCATAAACCTCCCTTCCACCTCCCCCATTCTTCCCACATTTCTGGCCACATTAATCGCAAAAATCAACGTGTTAACTTTCTTAGGCTTAATATACAGTATATACTAACATGATCTGAGCTAGCAAATCTATTTGTAGGACAACCGAAGTGGCCTAGGCATATGCATATTAGGTTTACTTTGTTTCCTTATCCATCCATCCATTATCCAACCCGCTATATCCTAACTACATGGTCACGGGGGTCTGCTGGAGCCAATCCCAGCCAATACAGGGCGCAGGGCAGGAAACAAACCCCGGGCAGGGTGCCAGCCCACCACAGGGCACACACACACTCACACACATACACCAAGCACACACTAGGGACAATTCAGGATCGCCAATGCACCTAACCTGCATGTCTTTGGACTGTGGGAGGAAACCGGAGCACCCGGAGGAAACCTATGCAGACACGGGGAGAACATGCAAACTCCACACAGGGAGGACCCGGGAAGCGAACCCAGGTCTCCTAACAGCGAGGCAGCAGTGCTTAATTTGCAGCAGCATAATTATATTGTTGAATTATTTAAAAGTAAAAGTAATTATTAATTTGAATGTTGCTTTCAACAAAGAGTCAATGTACACATAAATAACATAAAAAAACAATGAAGTAAAGAATTGAAAGGTAAAAAAAAAATTTAGGGAAAAACAAACTGGATTACACAGCTACTGTACATTAACAATGATGGGCTGATTGCCAGGTTTTATGGCATTTGAGTTTTGAGCAGTCATCTTTGGGTTTATACTCCATGTATTAAAAAAACATCACGTGAAATACCAAATTGTATTATCTTTTTTAAGGTGTTCCTGCTTATATTCTGACAGTTAGTCAGGCTGTTTTAAATTACTGTTGTAATAGATTATGAAGAAGTTGTATCCAAGAGGAATATGCATCTTCCTTTATTAACAAAGTTTTTCTTTATTTCTATGCACTTTCCAGGTTTGGAAGCAAAAGGCACAGTATCTGCAGCACAAACAGAACAAAGCAGAAGCCATGACAGTCAAGAGAAAGAGTTCAGTATCTGATGGAGGAACTCCAAAAAATAAAGGTATTATGATTTATCAAGTGAATAAAGCGTAAAATAAGTATCAGTGACTAGAGTAGTCTTCATAGAGAAACTCTCCAGCTATACCTCAGTTGAGTGTGGTTAATGTTCTCCCACGCTTATTGTTAAAGAACATAAACAACTGAGCTGAAAAGGGGTTGTGTTTCCAAGGGAAATCTCATTCAATCAATACAAATGAGGAAATAAGGTGCTTGTTAAGATTTTAAACCCTTATTTTAGTCTTAAACAACATTCTTGGTTTTTAATTGCTCCTTATTAGCAGTAAGATGCAAATGGAAAAATAAACCAGCAGTTCTCCATTTTGCTTGTTTCCATTTCCTCCTTTGTGTATTCATCGTGCAATATTTGGTTCAATTAAATACTTGTAAGGAAAGTGAAGAAAAAAAGTGAAGGACTGAGAATTACCCATCAGTTTTAGGCTTCAAATGATTTGGATGATATCCTTAGAAAGGAAAAAAAGAAATCTAGGATATGAGAATGACCTGACATGACAGAGTTAAAGCACTAGCAAGCCATGAAATTAAATTATTGATAAGTATTGTTTCCTAATTAAACCACTGTGTCCCTCCAGGATCGACTTTACCCACCCCTGTAATATAAAAATAAATGTTATTATTGATGATTATGTTGTTTTTGAATAAAAACACAACAAAAAATCACCATTTCAATAATTTCAGTGAAAATATCAATAGATATGATGATCTATTGTGGAAAAAGTAAGTACACCCCTGACCTTAGAAGCTGGTATTGCCCCCTTTAGCAGAAGTGACTTCTTCTAGATGTTTTGCACACCTGCTCACCAGTCTCTGACATCAACTCAGGAAATTTTTAACTACTGCTTTATACAAAATTCCTTTACTTGCAAGATGTTTGTGGTCTTTCTCGCATGTACTGCCCATTTCAAAGCCCCTGCAACATTTCAATGGTATCCAAATTGGGGCTTTGTGCAATCTGTTTCTGATTGTAGTTGCAGGCATTTTGACACCAACTTTTGCAAGAATTACCTGCAAATGACGCAGTTTGATATTTGTGTTTTTGGAGATTTCTTTTACTACCAAAGCTTAGCACTTCGACTGGATTTGCTGGGTTGTTCAGTCTTGGACAGATTAGCAGTCATTTGAAATCCATGCCACTGTAGATGATTTGATAAATGATTGACTTGAAATAATTTGGCAATCTTTTTAAATCCCACACTAGACTCATAGGCATCCTAAACTGTATTTTCTGAGGGCCTTAGAGAGCTCTTTTTATCTTGGTATGATGACATGAAACACATCAATAGCAAAAAGAATACCAGACCCTCAATAGCTCTGGTTTAAGTAAGACAGGGTCCATCTGTATACTCACTAATGATGCTGTAATCATTAGCCCCTAATCTAAAAAACCTGATTCTAGTTTCATGGATTTAGAGTGGTGATACATGTAGAGGTGTAGTTACTTTTTCCACATGACAAATATGTGTTTTTGTTAATTTAGGTAATGAGAATGTGTAAGCTTTGTGTGTTGTCTGTTCAAGTATATCATCCTTATTCACTGCTTGCATGAAGATATAATGTTTGCCTGTTGAAATATGTTGAAAAAGTCAACAATGGGATGTACTTTGTTTTTCACATGACTCTACTGAAATGGCAAAGAGTTGCAAGGAAGGGTGATGGTGAGAAATAAAATTGTGAGGAACACACTTTTGATCCAAGAGAGAAGCTTATGCAAGCCAGGCATTTAAAACAGAAAGAGCAAGCAAATATGAAAAAAGGATATACAGTAATCCCTTGCTATATCGCGGTTCGCCTTTCGCGGCTTCACTCCATCGCGGAGTTTATATGTAAGCATATTTAAATATATATCGCAGATTTTTCGCTGCTTCGCGGGTTTCTGCGGACAATGGGTCTTTTAATTTCTGGTACATGCTTCCTCAGTTGGTTTGCCCAGTTGATTTCATACAAGGGACGCTATTGGCAGATGGCTGAGAAGCTACCCAGCTTACTTTTCACTTTCTCTTGCGCTGACTTTCTCTGATCCTGACGTAGGGGGATTGAGCAGGGGGGCTGTTCGCACACCTAGACGATACGGACGCTCATCTAAAAATGCTGAAAGATTATCTTCACGTTGCTATCTTTTGTGCAGCTGCTTCCTGAAACGACATGCTGCACGGTGCTTCGCATACTTAAAAGCTCGAAGGGCACGTATTGATTTGTGCTTGAAAAACAAACTCTGTCTCTCTCTATCTCTCTCTCTCTCTCTCTCTCTCTTTCTCTCTCTTTGTCTGCTCCTGACGGAGGGGGTGTGAGCTGCCGCCTTCAACAGCTTTGTGCCGCGGTGCTTCGCATACTTAAGCCAAACAGCCCTATTGATTTGTTTGCTTTTCTCTCTATCTCTGTGACAGTCACTGCTCCTGACACGCACTTCTTTGAAGAGGAAGATATGTTTGCATTCTTTTAATTGTGAGACGGAACTGTGATCTCTGTCTTGTCATGGAGCACAGTTTAAACTTTTGAAAAAGAGACAAATGTTTGTTTGCAGTGTTTGAATAACGTTCCTGTCTCTCTACAACCTCCTGTGTTTCTGCGCAAATCTGTGACCCAAGCATGACAATATAAAAATAACCATATAAACATATGGTTTCTACTTCGCGGATTTTCTTATTTCGCGGGTGGCTCTGGAACGCAACCCCCGCGATGGAGGAGGAATTACTGTAGTCTTGTCTGCCTGGCAGAGTAAAAAAGAAAATTCCTCGGGGTGTAGTTACTAAGGGGAGTCACCTAAATTTACTTCAGAAGCAAAAGGGGCATGTATAGTGGGGGTTTACACTGATTTTAAGGGGGGAACAAATTGCCTAATTGGGGGTTCATGTTGGAATTTGCATTAATATCCTGAATTAGCTTAAAGACACCAACATTTAAATGTTGATTAGATAGCAAAGAAAAGAAGGATGATTGATATAGAGTAGGGGTGTAAGTAGCGCAAAGTGGAGGGTTCATTGTGAAACCAAAAGTGGAGATTACATTGCAGAATAGCTACTCTGCAATCCTTTGATTGGACACAAGATGGGCAGTGACTAAGTAACAGCTATTACCAAAATAGAGTATAACTTTAGTCGGCATCCAAGTTTGCTAGTGGAAAGCAATATCAACATGCATGCACCAGAAGTATTCTAAAATTCCTAAACGTTTATTATTGGACCCAAAGACACAAATGTTCAAACTTGGCACAGTGAGCTATGGTTTTATAATTAGATATATCATAAATGTTAAGTGGAATGCACCTAAGGACACACATGTTTAAAGATGCTATAGTGAGCTATAGTTTTATAATTAGATGTGTCATAAAATTTTTACCAGAAGTGTTTTTTAGACATTAATCCAACAGTAAGAAACACTTTTCAGATGTGTTCCTAAAAGCAAATATAATAACATTGTTCTGTTGATAACTTAGAAAGCTCTGATTTAGATATCTAATGGCTAAAGGGTTTGCCTTCAAAATATTTAGCAATTATTAAAGTGCAGTTTTACATTGGTTTCTGTGAATCATTAGGTATAAATTGTGTGCCCATGTAGAATTATGTAAATATTAATCTTTGATAAAATATTTAAATAGAAGAAAAGTAGCTTGCTGTTTGATACCTGTTTAATGGGCATCTTCTGCTTATCTTTTAGTTCCTTCACCTCGTGTAACCTCACCATGTAGGAAGTCCCCTACAGGAAGTGTGTCCATGTCTATGTCACCAGCCCGTGTTCCAGATGTCGACCCAATAGACGTAGCAGCACACCTACAATTGCTTGGTGAATCTCTAAGCCTCATTGGACATCGTTTGCAAGAAACTGAGGTCAGGCATAACTTACTGTTTTTCTGAATTTATTACATTGAAATTGAGGTCTGATTATGCTAGAATGTAGACCATGTTTTGTTTTGTTTTTAAATTTAGTAAAATTAAATGCAATAAGTATTACAGACAGTGATATCCAGAATCTGAGAAATAAGAAAAACACCTAAAAGTTAGTCTAGACTGAATCAGTTTTGGTTTGTTTTGTTTTGGTTTGGTTTGGTTTGGTTGTTTTGGTATAAGAAATGTATGTCCCCTGTAAAGAGTGTTCAGGTATATTTTAATTTTCTGTATTATATGAACATCTTAGAAATGTCTTAATCTTCTGAATTTGAAGAAAGGAAGTCAGTATTTGTCTCAATATTCTAAGTTGGAAGTTAATGCGGACTAAAAGTTACATCAGCCAGTGCACTGCTCCAGACAATTTCTTCAGTGCTCACAAAGTTTAAATAATAGCATCGGCAAAAGTGGCATTTCATCAAAGGTAGCAATTTCTCTGTCTCACAGCAATTATCTTAGTCTTTTTGTCTCATCTTGGATTGTGTTTAGACATACTGTATTTACAAGACAATTTTCTCCGTTTATTTTAATCTGGACTCCTTTCTGAGAAATGTGTTGTCAAAACCAGTGTATGCAGTGTTGCTCCTTCCCCATCCCCAACCTTAAAAGACTCCCACACCCAAATACCTGTTTTTAATAAGTTTTGGTATAGCAAACTTGAACGTAAAATGTGACATATTCACAAGCAAACTCCGCTGTTGTCCACCAGCATATTGTGATGAAGGATCACAATATCAATCAACGATGAGTGTTATGTACTTTTTAAAGTTTAAAAAAAAAAAACCAAACAAACACACACACATATAGATAGTAGTAACTTTAGGCGTTGATGCTAATGAACAGTCAAGATTTTTTGTGTTTTTTACCCTTGAATAAATCAGCTTTAAATCATCTTTAAATTATCTTTGTAACATTGCTGAATACCACTTTAATACAGAGTTCTACAGCAATCTTTGTCGCACCAAAACCTGTTACAATTCAAAAGAATACAGTTTCCTATAAAATTCTGTTTTACAGTGATCATCAACAAAAGTAGGAATTGATCTACACTAAGCAGCTCAGTTGAATTAATATTAGCCCCTGGTTAAAAAATATAAATATTGTATACAGAAAAGTACTTAGCTAGTTACATTCTACTACTGATACATCCAGTTAACCAATGGAACTATAACTGAGGCCCACTGTCTTAGAAATTCTCCTGGACAATGTTGGGTAGCACAGCTACTATTACCTATTTCCGAAATCTCATTTCTTTCCTTTCTCAGCAGAGGCTGAGTCACTGCACTGCAAAAAATGCATATGCAAAAAACAAACAAAAAACTTTAAATAGGAGTTGTTTTGCTGTATTTAGCAAATGAATCTGCCAAAGGGGTAAGCAAAATTTACTTGACAAGATTTCTTAAAGTAAGCTAAATAATCGTAAGTACACATTTTTGGATAAGTCAATGATTCCTACAATAAGAAAACTAGACTTAATGTCATGATTTAAATATTTCTCACTTGGCTTAGATTTCATTTTTTGCAGTGTGAATAGCATACAGGATTAAACTAAACTCTGTTTCTCTTTTTCAGTTTCAGCAAAAACGTAATACAGGTGAACTTAATAATTATTTTGCCTTAACCCTTTATTTTATGTAATGTGTATTAGCTTGGATTTTCTCTGAGTACACTGGTTTACTTGTTACCTGGCATTTGTAAATAAGCTGGGTGCACTTGATGGGTAGTCTGTGATTGGCTGATATCACTTTTCAGGGTTTAATTCTGCCTTCCTCCTGATTTTGAAAATGATTAGCTTCAAATTTTTCTAACCCTTTCTTGGATTAAACTATTTAAGAATATAATGGAATTGAGTCACCTATGGCAACAGATTGGCCTCCATTTGAATTCAGATTTACATTTTATTAATCACCTGACACATTTTGTGATTGGTTAACTTAAAATTCAGTTATGTTTATTTTTGAAGGTAAACATTAAGCTAGAGAGATACCATGTAAAAATAAAATTGATAAATGAAAATAGATAGATAGATAAATTATTAATCCCAAGGGGAAATTCACATACTCCAGCAGCAGCATACTGATAAAGAAACAATATTAATTTAAAGAGTGATAAAAAATGCAGGTAAAACAGAGAATAATTTTGTATAATGTTGACGTTTACCCCCCCGGGTGGAATTGAAGAGTCACATAGTGTGGGGGAGGAACAATCTCCTCAGTCTGTCAGTGGAGCAGGACAGTGACAGCAGTCTGTCGCTGAAGCTGCTCCTCTGTCTGGAGATGACACTGTTTAGTGGATTCTCCATAATTGACAGGAGCCTGCTTAGTACCCATCGCTCTGCCACAGATGTCAAACTGTCCAGTTCAATGTCTACAATAGAGCCTGCCTTCCTCACCAGCTTGTCCAGGCGTGAGGTGTCCTTCTTTATGCTGCCTCCCCAGCACACCACTGCGTAGAAGAGGGCAGTTGCCACAACCGTCTGATAGAACATCTGCAGCATCTTATTGCAGATGTTGAAGGACGCCAGCCTTCTAATGAATTATAGTCGGCTCTGTCCTCTCTTGCACAGAGCATCAATATTGGCAGTCCAGTCCAATTTATCATCCAGCTGCACTCCCAGGTATTTATAGGTCTGCACCCTCTGCACACAGTCACCTCTGATGATCACGGTCCAGGAGGGGCCTGGATCTCCTAAAATCCACCACCAGCTCCTTGGTTTTGCTAGTGTTCAGGTGTAGGTGGTTTGAGTCGCATCATTTAACAAAGTCCTTGATTAGGTTCCTATACTCCTCCTCCTGCCCACTCCTGATGCAGCCCACAATAGCAGTGTCGTCAGCGAACTTTTGCACGTGGCAGGACTCCGAGTTGTATTGGAAGTCCGATGTATATAGGCTGAACAGGACCGGAGAAAGTATAGTCCCCTGCGGCGCTCCTGTGTTGTTGACCAAAATGTCAGACCTGCAGTTCCCGAGACGCACATACTGAGGTCTGTTTGTAAGATAGTCCACGATCAGTGCCACCAGGTATGAATCTACTCCCATCTCTGTCAGCTTGTCCCTAAGGAGCAGAGGTTGGATGGTGTTGAAGGTGCTAGAGAAGTCCAGAAACATAATTCTTACAGCACCACTGCCTCTGTCCAAGTGGGAGAGGGTTCGGTGTAGCATGTAAATGATGGCATCCTCCGCAGCAGCCGCTCCATGGTCTTCATCATATGTGACGTCAGAGTGACAGGCCGGAAGTCATTCAGCTCACTAGGACGTGATACCTTTGGGACTGGAGTGATGCAAGATGTTTTCCAAAGCCTTGGGACTCTCCCCTGTTCCAAGCTCAGGTTGAAGATGCGCTGTAGAGGACTCCCCAGCTCCAATGCACAGGCCTTCAGCAGTCGTGGCGATACTCCATCTGGACTCACTGCTTTGCTGGCACGAAGTCTCCTCAGCTCTCTGCTTACCTGGGCTGCTGTAATTATGGGTGGAGGGGAACTCTCTCCTATGCTGCTGTCAGCAGAAGGATGGGTGGAGGGTGCAGTACCCTGAGGTGAGAGTGGGTTAGGGTGGTCAAACCTGTTAAAGAAGTTGTTCATCTGGTGTGCTCTCTCCACATCTCTCTTGATGGTGGCACCCTGCTTCGAGTTGCAGCCAGTGATGATCTTCATCCCATCCCACACTTCCTTCATGCTGTTATTCTGCAACTTCTGCTCCAGCTTTCTCCTGTACTGCTCCTTTGCCACCCTGAGCTGGACTCTGAGTTCCTTCTCCACGCGCTTGAGCTCATGCTGATCACCGCCTATAAAAGCCCTTTTCTTCTGGTTCAAAAGGCCCTTGATGTCACTTGTAATCCATGGCTTGTTGTTAGCATAGCAGCGTACAGTTCTTACTGGAACTACAATGACCATACAGAAGTTGATGTAGTCAGTAGTGCAGTCAACAACCTCCTCAATGTTCTCACTATATGATCCCTGCAGGATATCCCAGTCTGTAGTTCCAAAGCAGTCTCTCAGAGCCTTCTCTGCCTCAGGGGACCACTTCCTGAATGAGCGTGTGGTTGTAGGTAGCTCCCTCACTCTTGGTTTGTAGTGAGGCTGAAGCAGAACCAGGTTATGATCTGCTTTCCCAAGCGCAGGCAGCGGGGTGGCGCTGTATGCATCTTTAACGTTTGCATACAGTAAGTCAATAGTCCTATTTCCCCGGGTGTTATAACAATCCACATACTGGGAGAAGGCAGATCATGTTTTGTCCAGCGTCACATGGTTAAAGTCTCCAGCGATTAGCACAAGTGCCTCGGGGTGCTGCGTTTGCAGTTTAGCAACATCAGAATGGATGATGTCACCCACTATCTCCATGTCCACCCAAGGAGGGATGTAAACAATAACAACAATGATGTGTGCAAACTCTCTGGGCAAGTAATAGGGACGCAAACTTACGGCCAACAGTTCAATGTCCCTGCAGCAAGTGGAGATTTTTACGTTTACATGTCCAGAGTTGCACCATCTTGTATTCACATATAGAGCGAGTCCTACTCCTTTCCACTTCCCGCAGGTATTTGCGTCTCTGTCCGCTCCAACTGTGCTAAACCCGGGTAGCTCCACGTTAGCATCTGGGATGCTAGTTGTTAGCCACGTTTCACAAAAGCACAACAAACTGCATTCTCTGTAGGCCCTGACATTTTTCACTAGCGTGGCCAGTTCTTCGATCTTATTTGGTAGTGAGTTCACATTTCCCAGGATCACAGAAGGCACCGAAGGTTACCCTTTATGTTCTCCTTTGCATTCTTATTTACAGTGTACTTAAATTTTGTCATCCTTTTATTGTTGATGTAAATCCTCTGTTCATCAGAGGAACCTTTTGGAAACCTTACTGTATAGTGCCTTGTGGTGTGAAATAGCCAGACATACAGTATCTTTGCTAGTCTTATAAAGCTTGCACTGTACTGCACTCTTTCTATTGTAGGATTTTGTATCATAAAATTAAGCCATGCTGTTTCTGTATAATGATGTATGACCACTTTTTCATGGCAAACTTACTCTTGATTTGTGCAGCTGAAGGTATAATTTCTGAAATTGTTTTGTTTAGGTTTTGCTTTTTAAAATTTTTTAATCTGGTAGTCAATTCCTACATGAAATATAACAAGTTAAGTTATGAGACCACAGGAGTCACTCTAGTTATCCAGTTATTCTTCAGTCCCTCATTCATTGTTCAAGCCTGCTTGTTCAAGTACAGTGTGGCAGAAAGGTGGATTGAAGCAGCATTGCAGTATACCCTTGAAATAACCACTTTAGAGTCTGCAGTTAACTAAAATGCACTTCTCAAGATTCTTTTTCTCTGTTGTTTGTTGTGCACAGGGCATGGTTGCAGTATCTGGTAGCCTTTCTGTTTTACTTGACTCAATTCTTTGTGCTCTTGGACCTCTGGCCTGCCTGACAGCTCAAGTTCCTGAACTGAATGGATGTCCTAGACCAGTACTAGTGAGTATTTTTTTTTTCTGTAAATACTGTGTTTTTTTACGTAGCATACATTTTATTTAAATTATTGTAAAATACTATCATTTAGCTTAGAGTTTTCTAAACTAAACAAGCAGAAAACTATACAAAGAAAAAAAGGCAAATAGAATCTGGAGTCCTAAATCAGTTGGCCACAGTCTCTGAAGGATTTTTCTTCAGTCAGTTTCTTAATTAGAAGCTATTTATTATTGCTGGAGTTAATACTCAGAACCGTTAATTGCTGATTTTCATTTTAAATAACTCTATTCAAATTTTAATTCTTTTTGTAACCAGCTACTCTAGTGAACTTGGGTAGCGTCAGTTATCAAAGTCAAGTTGGGGAGCATGCACTGGTACAGTGTGTTGCCGCACCCACTACATGACGAAACAACTCAGGATCCCGGTTGGCAACTCCCCAGGTAGACACATGCTCCAGTCCCTCCCTCCAGAAATGACCCTCTATCTGCTGCAGCCAGGTGTTATGTGGGCAACCCCTTGGCCTGGTCCAGCCACTTGGGTCCCCAACAATGAGGATCTTACAAGCTGGATTACCCTCGGAGAAACGCGCCACATGGCCGTAGTGCTGTAACTGACGCTCCCTCACAATGCAGGTAATGTGCCTCATTCGGGACTCCATGAGCAACTGTTCATTCGACACTAACCAACGGTACCCAAGGATTTACCGGAGAGACACAGTACCAAAGGAGTCCAGCCTTCGTCTCATGTCACTGGATAGCGTCCATGTCTCGCAACCATATAGCAAGACAGGAAGCACCAGGACTCTAAAGACTTGGACCTTTGTCCTTTTGCATAGATATCGGGAGCACCACACACCCCTTTCCAGCGACCTCATGACCCTCCATGCCGTTCCATTCTGTCTAGTGACTTCATAGGAAGAGTCATCAGAGACATGAATGTCACTGCCAAGGTAAGTAAACCTCTCGACAAGGTCGACACTCTCTCCGCAGACGGACACACTGCTGATGGCTGTGCCCAAGAGGTCATTAAAGGTCTGGATCTTGGTTTTTATCCAGTATACTCGCAAGCCCAGACACTCAGACTCCTCGCTCAGTCTCTCGAGCGCACCGATCAGAGCCTCCATTGACTCCGCGAAGATCACAGCATCGTCAGCAAAGTCAAGATCCGTGAATCTTTCTTCACCAACAGATGCCCCACAGCTGCTGGACCCCACAACCTTGCTCAAAACCCAGTCCATACAAGCATTGAACAGAGTAGGAGCAAGAACACACCCCTGACAAACGCCAGAATCAACTGGGAAAAACACAGAGGTTCTGCCTCCACTCTGCACAGCATTCACAGTACCAGTCAGTGTACAGGCCAGCCATGATATCTAGTAAAAATCTAACTCTGAACCACAACACATTTGAATAAATTGCTCAGAAAAATAAATCTACAATATTATAAAGATCTGATATGGTAGAATGAGAGCACAAAGAAACCATAGAATTACATGCTAAGTTTCATGATCAGAAAGAGCTAGCTTCTAATTAAGAAACTGGTTGGACTGAAAACCTGCAGCCCTTCCAGACCAAAACCGAAGACCCATGCATTCAGGAAAAGAAGCAATGGGATCTACTGTATATGTAACTTGCCTAATTTTAATTCAGTTATTTTTTAAGGTTGAGTGTCCTTTATTTTTTTTCCTTAACAAGCAGCCAAAAATAATGAAATGCAAAGTGAGCCAACAAGAATATTGTTTGGCTATTGGTTATGGAAAAAAGTATGGCAAAAAGCCATACATTCCATGAGAAACAGTAATGAGTTGCTAATTAAAGTGGCCAGAACAAAAAACCAGCAGCCACTGCAATTCTCCAGGATGAGTTTGACAACCCTTGCTCGAGATAAATCAAGCATCCTGTTTGCTCGGTTTGAGGTGGAAGAGAGCTGAGAACCAATTTCTGGTTGGGGAGGAGGTACAAGCTGAACTGACAAGTGAAGGAAGCACAAACATCAGTGGAAGCGAGAGCTTCTACACAGGTGTAGACAATGTGATTAATGTGCAATTAATGTCCACATGCTTAAGGGTAGGTATATAAATATTTACAATGGCCTGTAAAAGAGATTTTAGTGAAAGACTGTATTAGGCTTTATGAAGAATAGTGATTGAATTGATGTTGGCATAGAATTGGCAGATAAAAACCTCATTAGCTTAGGCAACAGTGGATAAAAGCACAAACTGGTTGAACCTGACAGGTATTTATTAATTGCAAAAAATGCATCCGACAGTAAATGTTGGTTGAAGAAGGGAGCTGGGTGTTTCATACTGGACATTTGTCAAACTTCTTGTAGAGGAATGATATGGTCAGGCTGCATATTATACCTGGAAGTATACTTTTCTGGACTAAATGAGACAAAGAGCGTAAGCAGTGGTCTTCTAAGGAGTAGACAAGAGTAATTAAAACCTTATAAAAGATGTCCCAGTAACACTAAACAAGTTTTGATTTTCATCAAAAGTCCAGTGAACACTAACATACATCTTACAACATCCATTGGTACTTTACAAATGCATGATCTCTAAATTTAGCACAAAAGTGTTGTAAATCTCTTCCTTATATCAGGTTGTAACATTTTTAGTGTGCATGACTCCTATAAATATGTTAAATATTGACCAGAAATAAAAATATAAGAATAAATACTAAATTGCAGTTAATAAAGGGTATATTTTTGTTGAGAACAGAAACACACAGCTAATTCAGTTTGTGTTGTTTTTCTTTTATGTTTTTGACAAATTATTGCTTTGAACGAAGTTTCTTTTAGAATAAAGAATTTATGAAGCTGCTGTTCTGTTTATGTGTCTCATTTTCATTTATGCTCCCATATTTGTTTCTCTTCTGTTGCTCCAGTCAAATACCTTGGACAACATTGCATACATCATGCCAGGCCTCTGACAGCAGTGACGGCTTGGAGGACAACATACCTTCAGCTTTTGTGTAGATAATAGAAAAAAGAAATCTATTTTATATTTTTAAATTTTCTTTAAAATGTGACACAACTGTTTTATTGGAGAACAAAAAACTTTTTTTTTATATGTTGACAGCATATGTGTTTTTTTAAAAAGGACTTTTTTCTCTGAAAACTTTATACATTTTAATAAGCTGTCAATGATGGGGAGTTTAAAGTGCCAAGAATAATGAGGAATGGATGAGGACCATTGGGAGCTGAGGTCACCGGGACAGACCAGAGGATGGCAGTGGTGTTGTTCTTGTTTATGTATCAGTACTCACAAATTATGTGGTCTTTTCAAA
Organism: Erpetoichthys calabaricus; assembly: GCF_900747795.2. Classification (NCBI taxonomy): domain Eukaryota; kingdom Metazoa; phylum Chordata; class Cladistia; order Polypteriformes; family Polypteridae; genus Erpetoichthys; species Erpetoichthys calabaricus. Next base: position 55,415,354 of record NC_041405.2, on the reverse strand, counting down.
TAATGAGTTACATGGCTGATCAACGACAACTGTCTGTGTTTAAACTGTCTGCAAAGAAGACAAATGTTGATGACAACGTTTCATATGAGATTTCAGGAATATTTTGACTTTCCTCATCTGTTCAGCATTGTAAGTTTCAACTTGTTTCTTATTTTGTTTTAAAATGTTTTTTAAAAAAATTAAATAAAACAAACACTTACATTAGTTGTAGCATATCATTTTAAATTTTTCCTGCAGTATTTCTGTAGACATTTGTATGAGTTTGTAAGCGGTGGTTAGTGTTGTGTATAAACTTCATTGTTTTTTGTATCCTGGGTTTTTCTCCAGGCGCTCAGCTTTTATTCTCACATCTCAAAGATATTTGTGGTAGTTTGACAGGTGACTGTAAATTTTGTCAGTGTTGAATGGATCCTGCAGCGGACAGTCAATGTTATAGAGATAGACTGTAACCTGCTGCGCCCACGAATTGGACTATTCAGATTTGAGAATATTATGTTGTGTTGTTCTTATAGCCTCTGTCATAGACAATAATGTAATGAGGCACTTTTACAAAGTGGACAAGAACACAAAATACCAAGGCAGATTGCAAGATAATATGTAATAAATGACATTTAATATTAATACAGCTGAACTCTGCACTTGTCCTGGAATCAAGTCGGCACAGAACACCTGTAAAGAGTTCACAGCAATGCTTAATTATGGAACATATTTTGGCTTTTTAAGTGCATTTACAATATAAAAATAGTGTAAGGACTCAGGAAATGGGTGTTCCAGGGATTCAAAGAAGAATTTATTGAGTATCATTACACTCCTGATGAGTCACACAGAAATAACACCATTTGCTGCTGGGCAATTTAATTAATTGACTTTTAACTAAAATAAAGTTAATACCAAGAATGACAGGTGTGTTGAAATAAAGATTGCAGAGTGATTAACATATTCATAATGAATGTTGTTTTAAAGGAATACTCTACCCAAAAGTAATATTTTGTATGTGGTACTTCCCGTGTGTTTTGAGAAAAAATGGATGGATAGATGTTAATCTCATGTTTTCATTCAGAACAGCGCATTCAGGAATATTGCAAAAAGTTAAGTTGAAAACAAAAACAGTATTTCTGCTAAACATAAAGGGCACTTGTTGAAGTTACAGGTGCCAATGATCATTTCTTCGGCTGCTGTGGGACTAATGTCAGTGTAACAAATAGCCCGGCCACAGACAGACACGACACTTGATGTCCACAACACACGTGTTTATTTACAAACTGGTTCCACCAACTCACACACGACTACTCAGTCCTTTTTCTCTCTTGGCCGCCTCCACTCCTGTCTCGCAAGCTCCGTCTTCCTCCTCCCGACTCCAGCTCCCCGAATGGAGTGAGGTGGCCCCTTTTATAACACCCCGGATGTGCTCCAGGTGCTCTGAGATGGTCTTCCGCTACACCAGGAAGTGCTGCCCTTGCACCCGTAATTCACTCCGGGCATACACAGTTCCTGGAGCAGCAGCACTTCCTAGTGTGGTGGAAGTGCTGTCCTCCAGGGCTTGGGAACCATCCAGGCGTCCCCTGTGGTTGACCACGGAACCCCACAGGGTTGAGCTTCCCAGCTCCGTATCCGTGGTCCTTGATGGAAATCAGGGGGGCTGCCCTCTTGCGCCCAGAGGAGATACTGCCCCTCTCCAGGTCCTTCCCTGATCCAGGCATCCTAGTGGGCCAAGGTCCCAGGTTGTCTGCCCCAACAGGTAAAGTAAATCCTGCATTCACATTCTAAGGCAATGCAATACTTTGTTTATAATTAAATATCAATTTCAAATTTCCATTGCAAGTGGACTGCTGAATTTATATATTTTGCTGCCATTTCCAAAACATTGCTTAAATTAAAAGCAACAAATATAAATAATTTGTTATTTATCACCAACAAACTGAATGTCTTTGTTTTTCAAGGTCACTTTTAACCTGTTGAATGAGTCTGTCGAGGGAGTGACCTGCTTTGGCACTCCAAGCATGGCTTGAGAGCACAAGAATATAAAAAAAAGAAATACACACATGATGTATAGTTCATAACTTTTAAAAGTACCGGTACATCCGAATGTTGTACCACTTCAGACAGACCTTCCTGAGCTCAAGTGGTGAGGCCATACCTTTGATCAAGAACAGAAAGAGAAGGCGAGTGGCCCCTGCTGTTGGCACAAGATAGACTATTAGAATAAAACCAACCTCTAACCAATCAGATGGTAAACAACTCTCTCCCACAAATTATGGATGGCTCTGTAAAATATTTAAGCACTAGAGAGAAGGGTTCAGGGGATTTTCTTAACATATTTATTTTGCTACTTTCTTGTTTACATTAATATGTTCATTACAAAATGATTATAAGCTAAACTATTCATTGAAAAGGGAAAGAATTAATAATATGTGACATTTAAATTCTGCCATTTTTCACCATCTTTTTTTTTTAATCTTATCAGAAACAGGGTTTTTTATAGCATATCTAAGACTGTTGCATTCTTACTTCCACTATTGTTTTTGTTAATTGGATATGTTTGTTACAAAATGATAAAAGATTAAAGGCTATACAGTCCATTGAAAATGCTAAAGATGAATAATAAACCACACTTAAATTATTAAGAATTTTTTTGTCAGTAAGAGACAAAAGGAAAAGACCTTAAAATTAAAATTGTTAACTATAGAACTTCTCAAGTTCCAAGTTCATAAACCTTTAACACCAAGTAACCTAGAGATGTTCACAGTAATGTAAATTACAATGAAAAAATACTTGACTTCAAGCTATTTTAGGGCCAAGTATGATGTGCTTTTTTCCTTACCATCCTACACTGATATTTTTAAACCAACAACACAAATAAAGACAAGAAAGAAAGCCCAGTGTCATTTTTCTTATGTTATGACTACCAATAAAATTGAAGCATTCATAAAAACTGAGAAGTGTGGTCCAATACTTGTGAACATCTGCATGAATATCATCTTTACAAGTTACATTCAATGCATAAAAACTCAGTTTGCTTTCAGTAACTCTGTAGGATCATCCATGTTGTGCCCAGTCCTTGAAAACCTCATGAATGAGGGGACAAAGTGGACATTGCCTGTTTTGCTACGCTTTTAGTGTTGCATAAAGTCTGTCAAGACAACAGATGTAACAGGGAGTCACCCCCACTGCCTGCATTCCTGAGTTAACAGTAAAGTGAATGGCCGAACTGCAGTTTTCCCAATAGTGTAAGTCAGAGTTCATCTGACGCTTCTGCAGAGACTCCTTCAGCCAAAAAAAGTGCCCAGATGGACATTGATGTTATGCTTATAACCACAAACTGGTCTCTGGCTGGCTGGATGTGATGGACAAAATAAGGCACCTATTAGCAGACACTGGGTCTGTAAATGGATGGGACCTTTGTCTTATCACTAGAGGTTACACCTTCCTTCAAAACAAGGTGCGTTTATCTCTTTGGTCTTTTCAGGGACCTCTTGTGTAGGGGGACTGCCGATCTGCAGTCTTTGGGGAGCTGAAAGCTGACAAGCTGCACTCTCAAGGGCTGGGGTGAGAAGCCACCCATGCTCTGAGGAACAAAAAGCTCACAAACTTTCTTTACCCTGGAATCTACTCTTCATAGATCCTTGGAGCTGGACGTCCTAAACTAGATGGAAGATCCACTCTGCCAAGCTAAGTTCTGTGCCTATGACTGAACCCAGCCCAGCCATTACTTCAAGAGGTGAACTTTAGCACCTACACTGTTGTGCCAGACAGACTAATGCTTTTTGCTATGAAGTAGCATAGGACACAGCAAAGAGCCTGAAGGCAAGCTGAGGAATTCAGCAGCATACCACCCTATGGACAAAGTAGTTTTAACAACTGTACCCTAAAAAGTGGAGAACATTTAAAACAACTTTCACATATAATAGCCACATGGCTACCCCTACCATTACCCTTTGGCGTGCTAATGTAAGCCGGCCATTGCATCTGAGACTCAGCTGCTACTCTGCGTTGTGGATAAATGGAAAAAAAACACACCAGTCGGGTTTTTTTTTATACTGAGGTCTGAATAAAATTATACAAAAAATAAAAATAATTACACAGAAACGTGCTGCAACCACAAAACACATTAATATTAAAAATGACATTTTACAACAACAGTAAAATAATCCAAATAGGAGCTTGTGCATTACGTACTCCGCCTCAGCCAAACCTGCTGCAGCTCAGGAGACAGCACACAAAGCTTGTGAGTAATGAAACAACATGGACAGAGGTCAACAATGAATAAGTAAAATACAGGAAAAAAATAATTTAGCATAATTTTATCATAAACTGAATTCAACATAATTAAACAAATGAGGGATTTGGGAGAAATTAAAGAAATGCATACACTAACAAAACTGCAGTCAGCAGGAAAAAGTTCTAACAGTGGCCTTGGCTCGCCAACTTCCAGTTAGGCTTCTGTTCAAAATAAAAATTTCTGTCTGCAAGGCACAAAGAAGTAATTTAAATAAGTCTTTCTGAGTGATCTTGCATTAAAGCTGTCTTCACTGAAGCAGTCCCAAGAGTTGTCTGCACCAATGGCAGGAAGTTGATAGCAGATTCTCTAAAAGGACCGAGAACAGTGCATATTCCAAACCACAAACACTACACGGATCGGGCCCACATCTACAGAGTTGTAACCTCAGTGGTAAATGATGGGGATTGATAATGACTTTTCTGAGAGAGTACAGGACAACTGACAAAAATATGCTCAGATGTTGATGAAGCAAGCCATGGAAGAATGAACCTCTAATGTCTGAATATTCAGACGAGTTACTGTATGCTCACAACAGAAGAATGAATGTTGAGAAGGCCTTGATGATCATAATCCAAGGGAGCTGAGCCGCAAATTCAAATGTAGAAATAAGAGGAACAGAAGGAAGAGACAATGGCTTGCCGATAAACATGCTGCCAACAAGTTCCTGTGTAGGAATTTGTTTGCATGCTTTTTTGCATGTATATATACAGTCGATACTGGCATGGAAAGGAAGAGGAAATGAAAATTTCACGTTTCAAGGGCAACCGCAGATAGAAAAAGGAAGAAGAAGGAAGGAATAGACAACCTACATGTTAGGAACCGTAAAATTCAGAATCCAGAGTCATCAAACAAGTCATTAATTTTGGAAAAGTAACCGACTGACTGCCAATATGAACTGTCATATCGGAAACATTGGAGTATGACAGAAAAATTTAGAGGCAAGTTATAGAGCTATAGGACTAGTTCTATGTGGTACCAGGTCTTTAAAGAGTATACATAAAAGAGTCATATACTGTATAGAATGGATGGATTTAAACTACTGTACATAGCATTAGACAAAAGCTGAGGCAGGCTACAAGTGGTGACTACATTTACTTCAGTGGGAAACGAGGATGGGAGGCCTAATCCTGGCCTGTACTGCACAGATGGGGAAGGCACAATGAGAAAGTCTAAAGTTTATACAGGGCCCAATATTCATTTTTAACATGGCCAAAGAAAGGTAGTGCATCATATGCAAAGAAAGAAATACCATAATTAAAAATGCCATAATAGATACTGCAATATCAGTTACTGATTTATAAATATGAATACCCAGATATCTGATGGTATTTGTAAAGAGAATATTAGAAGGAAGATATGACCCCAGCCAGAAATGATTCTAAGGGAACAGAGAGGAGTTTGTCCAGTTAATTATATGGCCAGATAAACCTTTTTAGGTATGAAATAAGCTAAAGATGAAATGGTGGTCTGCAGCATTATTACTAAAGTAAAGCAAAATGTCATCGGAACCCCATGAGATGGTTGAAATTAAATTAGAATTGTACAGGAATATAGCTAAGGTTCAAGACAGTTTAAACAGCAAAAGGGAGTAGTGAAAATTCTTGTCTAGCACCTTTGGAAATTCTAAATGATACCGGAATTAGTGAGAATAGTAGAAGAAGGAGGGGAAGAATAGCATGCTTTACTCATCAGGTTCAAACCCTATGGAGTTATCAATCTGCCATAAAAAGGAGGTCATTGTGTGTATCAGATTTTCATACACACACATAGCTCAAAGTGCATTACAATAATAGTGAATAGAACTCTCAAACAAGGCAAGAGGGTGTGACGCTCCCAAAATGACCACAAAACAGGCCAAGACCTTCACTGGCCAGTCCCAAAGAGGCTCAGACTGCTAGCTGCAGCCTTTCACAGGCCTAATAACAAGGAGCTAGCTTTTAAAGTTTAAAATATATATAAAAAATCCAAACATTACAAAAATATCTCACAAGGGAGAGAAAAACTGTAAAACTCTGGTTTGTGAAAACAATCCAAAGAAAGAAATGTTGTAAATGAAAATGCTTATTACTGAAATAAGAATCTTAAGAACTAAAATGCATAAAGAAGCAAAAAAGGATTTGCCTAAAAGGCAACCTGTAGCAAACAATTCCCAAAACACAACTCCATGGATAAATCTAACAAACAGTGTGCAAAAAAACAACAAAAACCAGAAAATCTAAGGAAATAACAATACTCATGAAAACCATAACTTTCAATTATCTGCTGAGACCCCAGCAGCAGTGATGCTAGGGTGGACCCGCCTCCTGGGGTCCCACCTGCAAAGTACACATTTAAGATATTAGCACCCAATTACTAAATCATAGACAAACATAACAAAAATTATATAAAACATGAAAATAATAATTTAAAAATAACAGAACATCCATCCATCCATCCATCCATCCATCCATTGTCTCCCGCTTATCCGAGGTCGGGTCGCGGGGGCAGCAGCTTGAGCAGAGATGCCCAGAATTCCCTCTCCCCGGCCACTTCTTCTAGCTCTTCCGGGGAGAATCCCAAGGCGTTCCCAGGCCAGTCGAGAGACATAGTCCCTCCAACGTGTCCTGGGTCTTCCCCGGGGCCTCCTCCCGGTTAGACGTGCCCGGAACACCTCACCAGGGAGGCGTCCAGGAGGCATCCTGATCAGATGCCCGAGCCACCTCATCTGACTCCTCTCGATGCGGAGGAGCAGCGGCTCTACTCTGAGCCCCTCCCGGATGACTGAGCTGCTCACCCTATCTTTAAGGGAAAGCCCAGACACCCTGCGGAGGAAACTCATTTCAGCCGCTTGTATTCGCGATCTCGTTCTTTCGGTCACTACCCATAGCTCATGACCATAGGTGAGGGTAGGAACATAGATCGACTGGAGATAAATATAATCCGGGAAAAAAGGATTACAAAAAGTAAGAAAAAACTATAAAGCTGTTATTTGTGAAGTGGTGTTTAGTTCAGTGACGGTAAAACAGTAAATGTTCAGTTTAATTAACAAGTGCTATTCTCTGAAAACAAAGACTCCAGCTGACATTATATTAAAAAAAACATAAACCTTAAAGGTTTGCAAGGCCGAAAGACCACCGAGGCCCCTGCACATTCCAACAGCCATAAATAACCTGACAATTGGTTACAGCAGTATGTCTCTCTTAGCTTTTTCTTTCTTCATTTATTCCTCCTATAATGACAGGTAGCTGCAATGTGTATTGATCTGAAAATCGGAAAAAGAAAACAAAGATTAATGTTTAGTGACTAGTCTATAGAACAGATGCATTTATGATAAAGGCCCTTCAGCATCTCAAAGACCAGGATTAAGGAAAAGACAAATTAAAAAGTAGGTTTTTCAAATGTTCAGCCATACTGAGCTGGCATATCTCTAGTGACAAAGTGTTCCAGATTTTTTGATCAGCCTCACCAGTCCTTTCATGCTTCATTCTTGCAACATTAATCAAGACAGTATTGCTGGATATAAGATTATGATTATAGAAATATAAAAAGGTGCTAAATGTTTCAGAGTCTTATACAGAGTTAGGAATGATTTAAAATCAATCTTAAATGACACTGGCCACCAGTGTAATGACACTAAGACAGGTGTAATGTGGTCAGATTTTCTTTTTTGTTAAGTTTTCTTCCTGCTGCTTTTTGGAAAAACTATAGCCAAGCTGTATCATTTTTAGGTATCCTAATAGGAATGTATGACAATAATCAAGTCTGCTAAAGGCAAAAGTGTTTATTAACTTTTCAGCATGCAATGATATTGTTATGATTAGGACTCATTAACATAAATAAAAATGGCGTGAGGCTTCAAAAAAGTATCACTGTTCAGGCCAGACCTCCTTTGCCTGCCTGAAGAAGTCCTTACCCCAGTGCTTTAATCCCAGCTCCAGTGGCCTGCCTCAGGCTTTGCAGACCCAAAGGGAATTTAAGCCTCAAAAATAAACTTAAATATCACAAAGATATCATAAAAGCCCACAAGAGGGACGGGGATTGACTCTAAACCATTGACTTGTACAAGACAAGATAAGCAAAGAATCATTGTAAATGGAAGAATTATTTATGCAAAAATAGAAAAATACAAAGAAAATTGTGGACAAAAATTGTGAATAGATTGGCCTAGAAAGGTAATCCACAGCAAACAAATCCCAATACACAATCCAGTTGAAAAATCCAAGAACAAAGCAAAAAAAAGAATTAGCAGACTTTTATAGAAGGGAGGGCTCACAAGTGGTGATGTCAGGGTGTCCCGCCTCCTGTGGCTCCACCCACAAGGTTGAGGAAGTGTAAGCACAATTAAAGGGACGGAACAAAATGAACGAATTCATAAACATTACATGAACATGAAAAATGAGACAAAGACAACAAAAACAACACAAGTAACAATAAAATACATAAAGTCTTTAATTAATGACATAAGCAAAGTCTACTTACAGAGCAGAAGTAATCAGACAAACAATTAAATTTGATTGAAAAACAATACCCACACAAGAGACATCTAGCACACTTAATACATCATCACCTGAGACCCACTTCTAGGGGTCTTAACTAACTAGAAGCTGGTCTCAGGAGTGGTGGTCAGTGTGGTATTGCCCATAGAGCACAAGGGATATAAGAGAACAACACATTACACATAGATACTAAATAAACAAAACATTAACAAAAATTATATAAACACAGGAAAAATACTTTCAAATAAGCAAAAAAGACAAAGAAAAAGAACATAAACATAAGCCAGGGAAGACCCTGGCTAAAAACAAAAGAGGTAAACGTCCACAGCTGCTCTTTCATCTCCTTAAAGTAACACCTAAACAAATCCATCGCTCATTTTAGCAGTCATTCCTTGGACCCTCCTGTTCATCCCACTAAACACATTAGTTGCCCACTTGGTGAACTGGGAAGATCATGCAGTAGCAAGTAGAATATACAAAGGCAAATCATGTTTTTATGTTTTGTTTTTTCCTGACAGTGATATATTTGTCTCTCTGTTAAATGAAGTTTTCAAGCGTCACCCCATCAAGGAAGATACCTTCTATTAAGGGCTTCTTTACACCAGCACCCTGAGCCTGCAAACCCAATTGGGAACTTTTCACTGAGCACAGAAGAGCTCAGAGGTGATTTCTGGAGAGTAACTGTAAATCTTAGAGCGCTAAACCTTATCTCTGTGCTTCTTCTCATCTTCTATTACCCATTGCTCATTCAAGTTAACATTTTACACAGTTCACAGGTGCCTTGCACCCTGGACTATGGCCCACTCCCTTCTGTCAGAAATTCCTTCAGACATCACCCAGGTAAGACTGTCACTGTAGCTTCATATTGGGAGTTTCTTCTCTTCCTCACCCTGATTAACCTTGCTGAGAAAGGAAGTTGGTTCTCAGCCACCGGTGGTAAAATAGAGCAAATGTGCAGGCAGGAAAGCAAAGAGTTAAAAGCAGTTTTAATCTTCAGGCATGGATTATGGGTAAGACTTACTACATTCATTATTAGGTTGATCTATTTACACACTTTACGTTTAACACATACATGCAGACTTACATAGGAGTGCGGCCACATAGAACCCCCCCCCCCCCCACACACACACACATACAGATCCTATTCACACAATTACGTATGAGTGATGCCCTACTGCCACTCTGTAATTTCCCACATTGGATCCCTTCCACATAAGTTCATAAGAGTGATGTCTCAAGCCTGTCGCTTCTCAGTACTCTTCATAGAGACTCACAATCACCAGCACTAGCAAATATACACGGAGGCTCAGCACCCTTTTAGTTTTATGCCACTTGCCAACCAATGGGGTCTTATGTCTACTGCACTTGTTCTTCTATTGAGGTGCAACCTCTCAGCCTTGATAACCCTGCAGGATGAACAAATGGCAATTTCCCCTGCACCAGTACCCTAATATTTACTTTACCACTTCCATCACTCTAGCGTCTGTCAAAGTCAAAGTATAGAAATGTAAAAGCAATGCAAAATTTTTAAAAATATAATAATACTAATAAAAGAAAGTATAATCTACTCTCTATATATAAAATCCATCCATCCATTATCCAACCCACTATATCCTAACTACAGGGTCATGGGTGTCTGCTGGAGCCAATCCAAGCCAACACAGGGCGCAAGGCAGGAAACAAACCCCGGCATGGCGCCAGTCCACCGCAGTCTATATATAAAATCCTAAGCCTAAAAGTGCAACGATTTTGTGCAACGATTTTATGTCACGTTTTTATGTCACGTTTTAGATCGGGCTTATTTTAAAACCTACATATATAGTTTGGTAACATTCTTTTCAGAATTTATCGAACTTTAATGTGATGTTGTTAGATATTCAGATTCTTATTCTGTTTTTATGAACTAAAAAATATCAAGAACTCACATCCTGCAAGACGAGACTTTGTGCCAAGAGATTTAACCACACCCGGGGCTGGAAATACAAGACAAAGAGTAGGACAGCTGCTGTACAGGCTTTTAAATGTTCGAAGCACTGCATGAGATGTAGATCATGCGGCACGGCAGCAGCAGCAAGCCAGCAGCTGATCGAGCAAAGAGGAGGTAAAAAAAACTGTATTTGTTTCCCATTGTATCACCATTTAATAGGGGGTTTTGGAGGAGCGACCATGTCTCCTTGGGGTGTGTTCAGCCCCCCTCTTCATAGTGCGAGCGGCAGAGAGGTGAAGTGCCTGGCGCGTAGCATAGGTCGGGAGAGTTGCAAGTGAAGCGAGCCAGGGGTAACCCCCTAGTACAAAATAAAATAGATAGCAAGTCTGGATATAGTTTTAGAGAGGCTTACTGAAGATCAGCAACGTCAAGGTTGGCTTTTTAATTCAGTAATCATTGTGATGCATAAGGTAACATTCTGTGACATTCGCAAAAAGTGGTCTTCCCTTTCTCTCTTTGACATGTCTTGGTCTCTGACATTGCTTGTTGTTCAGCTCCCTCTCCTTTGTCCTTCAGACAGGCCATTAGTATGTTGAAATTCCACATGGGAGCTCCAAGACGTGTGACATTAGACACATTTGATTGGCTAGCTGTCCTTCTAATGGCTGGCTCTGCTGAAACTCTTTGATCCTGTATGCAGCTCCCCATTGTTTTACGTTCTGAAGTTATAAAGTGACAGGAACAGCTTTTGATCCTGTGGCATCTGCACTGTATTCAATTTTCCTTACCATTAAATTTTGAAGTGACTGAAATAGGTGCATTAAAGTTATAAATTACTGATACAGGAAATGCAGGAAAAATTTGTATGAAAGAAGACTTTCAATGTAAATTGCCCCTGTAGTTAAATTGCCTTATGGTTCATCCTGGTTTGTTCGAGCAAAATTAAAGTTTAATATAAGTAATCTGTATAGTTTCAACATATGACAATTTTACACTCCAGCACAAAATATTATTCAGTTACTGTAGATTGCCTCATAAATGAACAGAAAATAAGCCCCATCCAACCTGGCACTGATGGACGTTTCGTCTTTCCAGGCAGCTAATTCGGGTCTTTCTTGGTTTGACTTCCTCTCTTTCTTTTCTATTTTTCTGTTCTCTTTATTCGATTGGCTGTTTAACTGTTCTTATAAAGCTCTTTGCCATTATCGAAAGTTCACGAAACTAAACGCTTCTAAAATCAGCCGCTTTACTTCACGCCTCTGACATCGTAAATAGGAGCCAACATCACGGCGCGCTGGTACAGTATTTAGAAGCAGCTTACGAAACCATAGGTGCATTGAGGCAGCAGATCTGCATTGTACATTTGATTTAAAGCGCTTCTTATCTCCTAGCAATAAAAACCACCACAGCCAAGCAATTCCTTAGACAATACAACACAGCAGAGCTTATTACAGCTTATCCGTCAAGTAGTTATCAAAACATTCAGGTAATTCCTAAGTAAGCACAAAGCATTCACAGACAAGGTGCAATTTCAGGACAAGCTGCTTTAACATAAAAGGCTGTTTTGGCCTAAAAAAAAGAATAAAGCGTCCGTGTAAAAATCGACAAGGAAGGTTCTGCTCCTCCCTCCAACAACTTCACCTTTGAGTTGGCTTTACCCAGGAGGAATAATAAGCTGAATAATTGTCATATGAGACGTGACGCTGCATAAACTGTGCAGAGGGATCCACCTGTGCAGGGCGTGGTGGTAAAAGGCAAATACTTGGCAGACGGTCGGGCCATATATAAATTAACTTCACACACAAGGCGTCTTTGTCATTTATAGCCATGGCTGCTGCAGGCAAGATACAAGATTTCGGTGAGTTGGTGTTTTACTGTATATTGTACACTGTGTGAGGAGAGGCAGGTGTCTTAAGGTTTATTGAAATTATTTCAGACCATCATTTACCTTTGTAGGAAATTATGGCATCCTGGAGACTCGTGTTGAGTTTTTTAGTCATATTCTCTTAAAAGTTTTATGTTTTTTAGCTGATATAAATAAAACTTGCATGCCATTTTTAAGAACACACTCTGGACAAATTGAACCTGCTTGCTGCAGAATAAAAACATAAAAAAGTTAAACTACAAGAGCAAATAACACAGTGAATATATGAGAAGTTATACGTATTGACTGTTTTTATTTTTTGGATCACTCTTGACTTTGACGCTGACACTGAAGCATCTCTGGCGCTGCTCTTTAAACTGTGCACTGGCACACCGCGAGACTTCGGTTTAAGCCGCTCACCCGTGTCTGGCGGCTCTTATTGAGTTGTATTCACATGCCGTGATTTGGTTTGTCTTTGAATTTTAATTTCACACTCCTGTTGGCTCTTTTTTAGAAATTTTAAAATTAATTTAAAGGCTTTCTGGGTGACAGATTTTTATCTTTGATTTAATTCTGTAACGATTATTATGTTGGCTCTTTCACAGGGCTGCTTTATTTTTCTACATATGCCGCTATTTTAGGCACCGTTTGATGACTTGTAGTCATGGGCAGAGGCTGACATTTAGCTTGGGGGGCATATGAACCATAAAATATGATTGAATTTGTTTGGGTCACAGCCGCACTGCTACATGTTTACACTCTGTGACTCCCAAGTCACATATCATATATAAAATTACAACATAACCTAAACCTCACTTATATTAATCCATTTAGTCATCATTTTCTAACCCACTTAGTTATGACCAGGGTTGCATTGCTGGAGTGTATCCCAGCAATCATAGTGCACAAAGCAGGACAAACCACTCTTACAATAATAATAATACATTTTATTTATATAGCGCCTTTCCCATGCTCAGGGCACTTCACAGAGTCTTAGAAAAAAACAGCAGGGTATATGTAACATTGGATACAAATGTTTTCTTGAATAGAATAATGAAACAGATAACAAAGCATTAAATAGAATAAAGGACAATAAACCAGAGTAAAATACTAAATTAAATACTAAAAGAAAAACCTAACTAATAACCTAACTTGTGATATAACGGACACACAAATTATCCTGAGCACCTGGACAGAGAGGTAAACTGAAAGAAAGGGCAGAATGTTAAGTTAAATTAAAAGCCTTCCTAAATAGATGAGTTTTAAGTTGTTTCCCAAAGGAATTAATGGAGTCAGCTGATCAAATTCATTTCGGGATGTCATTCCAAAGTCTGGGTGCTATGGAGCTGAAGACCCTGTCACCCATAGAGTGCAGGTTAATGTGGGACACAACAAGATTACCAGAATCAGAGGACCTTAGTGGGCGAACAGGAGCCTAGTGATTTAGAAGGTCACTGATGTAGTTCGGTGCAAAGCCATTTAAAGCTTTGTAGATTATTAATAGAATTTTATATTCAATCCTGTAAGACACAGAGAAGGCAAAGCAGGATGGGTGTGATGTGCTCACTGTTGCTGGTTCAAGTAAGGACTCTCACAGCAGAGTTTTGAATCAACTGGAGCTGTGATAGAAGATTAGAAGGGGCACCTGCCAGCAGCGAATTACAATAATCGATGTGGGATGTGATGAAAGCATGGACAAGTTTCTCAGCATTAGAAAAGGAGAGGAAGGAGCAAACATGGGATATGTTACGGAGGTGAAAGTAAGAAAGTTTCTTAATGTGGTTTATGTGGCCGGAATAAGAAAGGGAGGAATCAAAAATGACACCAAGATCCCTTGCATCAGAAGAAGGTCTGATGAGATCACCGTCAAGACTGACTGAAAAGGAGCTCATTATCTTAAGTAGCGCTTTAGTGCCAATTTGCAGGAGTTCCGTTTTGTTGCAATTTAATTTTAAAGAGTTCTGCACTTTTGACATTGACATAAAGTTGAGTGTCATCTACATAAAAATGATGACCCAGTCCATAGCTACAAATAATATGGCCAAGGGGAAGCATATACTGTAAATACAGAAGAGAAGAGGGCCGAGGTCAGAGCCCTGAGGAACTCCTTGTATGACTGGCGCTGTGGCGGACATGCTGTTGCCAAGACTTAACAAACTCTTGCCTATCAGTCAGATAGGACTTGAACCACTGGAGGGCAGTGCCAGAGATACCCAGCATGTTCTCCATTCTGGACAGTAGAATGTCATGTCAGTGTCAAATGCTGCACTGAGGTCTAACAGAATTAATATGCTGGTTTGTCCAGAGTCTGCTGCCATAAGAAAATCATTGGTTTCCTGAAGAAGAGCAGTTTCACAGCTGTGCTGCACCCTGAAACCAAACTGAAAGGGATCCATCAAATAGAGGTTAAGTAAAGCTGGGAGGCTGCAACATGCTCAAGAACTTTTGACAGAAAAAGTGAGTGGGGAATAGGCCCGAAAATTGTTAAGATTGTCAGCATCAAGACCAGACTTTTTTAACATGGGGGTTACAGAAGCGATTTTAAAAGTGGCTGGCACAAACCCAGTGTCGTGGGATGTATTGATTATTGCCATAACAGTCGGAATTATGGCATGAAGGCAGGATTTAAGAAGTGTGGTGGGGATGGGGTTCAGTACACAAGTAGTTAGCCTCATCTTACAAAGCAGGTCATTAACAAATACCGATGTGACTGGTGAAAATTTAGAAAAGGAGCTGGATGGAGTGGGAAAACAGGGAAAGATATAAACAGATGACGTATTTATGTTAGTTGAATTATTTAGATCTTTAATTTTATTGCGTAAAAATTTTTCACAGACTTCAGTAGTGGAGGTAATTGAGCCAGATGCAAGTTGAAGTAATTTATTAGCTACAGAGAACAAAACCCTTGGGTTATCATGGCCACTTTCTATTATTCTGCCATAATGTGTGTTCCTGGCAGCAGTTAGTGTTTCTCTGTAAGCCCTTTGATGGTCAGAGAAAGCGTGGATGTGCACAGTGAGGCCAGACTTACGTGACATTCTCTCAAGGCATCGACCAGCTGCTTTCATAGATCGTAGCTCTGAATTTTACCATGGAGCTGAACGCTTAAAGGAAACCGCCTTTTGTTTTAAAGGAGCTGTTTTATCTAATGCTGAATGAGTTATAGTGGTCAACAAGACTATCTATGGTAGTGTTGATGGAATAGGTGAAGATAGAAAAAGATCAGAAATGGATCCAGCAAGAACAGAGGGACAGATATTTTTAAGGGTTCTGAAAGAAATTTGATGTTTACAGGTAAGAGGAGAGAGAGGTAAGGAGACAGTGAAAAGTACTGCTTTATGGTCAGAGAGTCCCAAATCACTGCTATAAGTGTTGCCGACAGATAATCAAGATGTGCAGATCAGGTCTAGTATATGACCACCAGAGTGGGTGGGAAAATCAGCATGCTGCACGAAGTCAAAACAGTCCAGTAAGGATAGGAATTCATTTCTCAGTTTACATGTAGTAATGTCAATATGGATGTTGAAATCGCCAAGAAGAATGACTCTCTGGTGAACTTAAGTGGGTTAGATCAGATAAAAAAGACACATTGTATTTCGGGGGACAATAGACAACAATAAGTGAGACAGGACCAGATATTCTTATTAGCTTAAGACACTCAAAAGACAATGGACAATCAATGGGGATTCTTTTGATGTTTAACTTTGATTTAGCAATTATGCGACTCCTCCACCTTGTCTTGAGCTGCGAGGCTCCGTGAAGTGAATGTATCCGGGCGGAGTCACCTCTGTGACAGGTGTAAAATCATTTGGTTTTTGCCAAGTTTCTTTTAAGCATAGTAAGTCAAGGTTTGAGTCTGTAATGAATTCTGATAGCACCAATGCTTTGCCATTAAGAGATCTTGAGTTAAACAGTGCAATACAGTATTAGCCGATGCGGGTTTGTTGTGCTCAGATCAATGACCAGAGTTTATTTTGACATATTGCAGATTTGGCACACTCACACTCCTGTTTCCAAAGCCATGAGTAGGATGGCATATTCCTGAGCAAATGCTGCTGGTGAACTTTTCATTCGCAGCCCGGCTGTGGCGGCGACCTGACCCGCGATGTAAATATTTCAGGCGCCACACAGTACCATTGTCTTTTAGGGCATTCCAGTCTGACCATTTGCTCTGGACAAACTGTTTAATATGAAAGAGTTTGTCACAAGAGTATTTTAGCATAGTAGAGAGCAATACTTATCTAAAAGTAGCAGAGAAGCAGCACAGCACAGCAGAGAAGGTGAGACGGGAGGATCGGGTGGCCCAGATGAGCGGCAAGCAGCAGAAAAAGCATAGTAGGAGATATTACAAAATGCACATGAAGATACCAAAATTTGAGGTTCCAACACACAGCCACATGCATATAACGCTGGGTTATTACAGACAGGATCGCCCAGAGCCATATCCAGCTGGGTGTAAACCTCAGATCATTTCTTAGTCATTAAGCACATATAGAAGGAATCAAGAGCAATCCAGTGTATAAAATATAATCAAGAAGACAGACCATCCCCGGCTCATAGATCGTCACGGTGCAAAGAAATGTCCATAGGGCTTGTCCAGTGTGCCACAGAAAGATTCGGTTGTCCCTGAGGCTGCAAACCCAGCCAAGGCAAAGTCCATAAAAGTGTGTTGCCCCTTTTTCAGTTCATGGTGTGAGATGGTCTTTTATCAGTTTGGTGACAACTCACCTTTTTTTTTTTTTTTTTTTCTTTCCTCCTTTGGAATTCTCTGCTGTTGTTCTCCATGCTTCAGGGACTGACTCCTCTGGGATTTGAACCTGTACAGTGACATCACATGAATTATTTGCAGTCAACTTACACTTACCTCTACACCATCTGTCTTGGTATTGCAACCCCACCTAAATTTTTTGGTTTTCTCCCCCAACTACTTGTTGTTTTCACTAAAACACACCACAGAGCAATGGACACATACCATTTTGAAAATTTCCATTTCTTAAGGCCCAAAATCACAACTAATTCTGTTGATATTTTAAATTTCAACACATTACTCTATATTTACCAGGATATTGAAATGTTTTCATGCTGACACTTGCAGCTGGCTCCCCAAATAACAATAGGCAACACCTAAGAAAATATAATTATGCACATTTAATACAGAGAATGAGAATTATTTAATAATGATAAAAAATAATATATCACAGCCAGGATTTGAACCCAAATTTCTTTCTTCTCAAGGCAGATATGCTAACCACTACACCACAGTTTCTTCAGAAGCATTACACACCTTTCTAATTATTCTAAGTCAAACAATGCACTCCTCCTGCCTCCAAAAAAGAGTAAAAGTGAGTTTTAGAACAGTTCCATCATTTCCTTTCACCTCTGTCTCGTGTTTGTTCAAATAATACAGTCTGATATACAGTATCAACTGATAAAGACTTGTTAACTGGTCTTACTGGTGGTGTAATGGTTAGCATGCTTGTCTCTCAACTAATACGTTACAGTTCACTTGTCACCTATACTTTTTTCCTTTAATGATCAACAATTATTTCCATATACCTGTCATTACTGCTTGCCACTGCTTGTCAGCTTACATCTCTCATAGTCCATGAGTGCAGAAAGAAATGTTCTCATACTGCCACCTTGTACCTGCTTCCCAAGTAACTTTAGGTAATGCTTGAGAAACTAGGACCCCATCCACATATAAAATAACAGATTTTTAAATAAAAATCCTTGTTGGGCAGGATTTGACCACATAGTTTTTCATTTAATGGCAGATATGCAAACCACTACACCACAAATTGGTGACAAAATTTTGGCACAGATAAAACTTTACTATTTCTTGACAATCACATGGTGTCCTCCACCTGATCCCAAAAACTAATGAAAAGTAACTTTCAGAACTTATTATATATATATATGGTAACATTACATTATTACCTTCCATCTCAGTGTAATGCTCTTTGTTCTAATTATACAGTATAATGTACAGTATCACCTGGGAAAGAGGTGCTGATCAGTTTTAACAGTAGCATAGTGGATAGGATTCACATCTATGAGCCAACACCTCTAAGTTCAATTCCCACAGATGACTGACAACTATTTCTTTCCTTAAATTAAACATAATAAAAAAAAAACCTCATCCATATTTGTCATTCCTTCATAACACTCCTTTTTAGGTTTTCTGTGTCTCATTTGGTTATGCTTTGTTTTCCAGTCAAAGCTTAGTCAAATCCACACACAATATATGTTCTTCATTACCTCATTAAAGGCTTCACCAATCCACATTTATGTGTACACTCCTGTAGTACTAGTGTGTTGTACCGTGTTAGCCATTATGAATGTAGAGAAAAGCCAAGCAAAATGACACCTTTTATTGGCTAACTAAAAAGATTACAATATGCAAGCTTTCGAGGCATCTTGCCTGAAGAAGGGGCCTGAGTTGCTTCAAAAGCTTGCATATTGTAATCTTTTTAGTTAGCCAATAAAAGGTGTCATTCTGTGTACACTCCTGATATTCACATTGAAAAGCCACAAGAACAAATACTCACCAACATCTCTCATAGTTCAAAAAGCACAGCAAAGTGCAATATGTTCAGATTAAACACCTGTGACGTTAACTGTCAAGCTGCTGGATTCCATGCTGTATTACAGTACAACTTGGTAAACATTACAGCTTTAATTAATTGTCATTTATTAGAAGACAATATTTCAGTAGTTGACCAAGAAATAGTATTCTTATAACCTTCTTCCATCCTCCTCTGCACGATTTTGACTTCTTCAGTGATTACTTTCACAACTCCATGTTCACAAACAAACCAGTTTAAATAGCATAGTGGAAAGGGAGTAGAGTTGTTAATTTGGGGGCCAGGGTTCAGTTCTTGCATGCTACATGAATATTTGACAAACACAGTAGCTTTTCATTTTTCTTATTAAGATTGTAATAAAGTAAGATTTTCCCCCAAATTCAAAAGAGAATACAATTTCAGAACATGTTGCTCTTTGCTGACCTTTCCTCTCATGCACTCTTCTCTCGTCACTTCTACAACTCTACAGTTTGTCTCCTGTTGGATGACCCTATGCTCTGCCACCATCCATACCTTCTTCTATTTCTTCTTTCAGCTGCTCCCGTTAGGGGTTGCCACAGTGCATCATCTTTTTCCATATCTTCCTATCTTCTGCATCTTGTTCTGTTACAACCATCACCTGCATGTCCTCTCTCACCACATCCATAAACCTTCGCTTAGGCCTTCCACTTTTCCTCTTGCCTGCCAGCTCTATCTTTAACATCCTTTTCCCAATATACCCAGCATTTCTCCTCTGCACATGTCCAAACCAACACAATCTCGCCTCTCAGACTTTGTCTTCCAACCGTCCAACCTGAGCTGACCCTCTAATGTACTTGTTCCTAATTCTGTCCATCCTTGTCACACCCAATGCAAATCTTAGCATCTTTTACTCTGCCACCTCCAGCTCTGTCTCCTGCTTTTTGGTCAGTACCACCGTCTCCAACCCATATAATATAGCTGGTCTCACTATTGTCCTGTAGACCTTCCCTTTCACTCTTGCTGATGCCCATTTATTATATCACAAATTACTCCTGACACCATTCTCCACCCATTCCACCCTGCCTGCACTCTATTTTTCACCTCTCGTCCACAATACTCATTACTCTGTACTGTGGATCCCAAGTATTTAAACTCATCCACCTTCGCCAACTCTACTCCCTGCATCCTCACCATTCCTCTGACCTCCCTCTCATTTACACACATGTATTCTGTCTTGTTCCTACTGACCTTCATTCCTCTCCTCTCTAGAGTATATCTCCACCTCTCTTGGGTCTCCTCAATCCGCTCCCTACTTTCGCCACAGATCACAATGTCATCAGCAAACATCATAGTCCACAGGGACTCCTGTCTAATCTCGTCTGTCAACCTGTCCATCACCATTGCAAATAAGAAAGAGCTCAGAGCTGATCCCTGATGTAATCCCACCTCCATGTTGAATGCACTCGTTGCTCCTACCGCAGACCTCATCACTGTCACACTTCCCTCGTACATATCCTGTACAACTCCAGTCCTGGAGTGCCGCAGTGGCTGCAGGTTTTCATTCTAACCCTTCTCCTAATCAGTGACCAGTTTTCACTGCTAATTAACTTCTTTTTCCCTTCATTTTAATAGCTCTGTTTTTAAGGATTCAGTGCCCTGAATTAATTATTTTATTCATTAAATGACAGCCAAACAGAAATCAAATGTGAAACAAGTCAACAGATGACCAGCTAAATTGGGGCTTCAATCTCCAACTAATTTAATTCCAACCAGTTTCTTAATGAGAAGCCAATTCTTGCTGTTAATTAAACTCGTTATTTAATTCTATGGCTTGTTGCTGCTCTCATTCTGACACAGCAGACATTTCCATAACTGTTGATTTTATATTTTTCTAAGAATATTGTCAAAATGTTTTGGGGACCTGAGAGATCAACCTTACTGAGACCTTCACCTTTCTTTATTTTCAGATATTGTGTGATGGGCATGGGTGAGCTGGTCATGTGGCACCTTGTTTTGTGTCTCATTATTGTTTGGAAGCTAATTAAAGAAAAAGAAACAACTAAGGGGCCTGAATCAAGTTAATTAGAAATTAAGGCAAAAGAAGTTAATTAGCAGCAAAAACTAATGAAGAAGATGGTTAGAATGAAAACCTGCAGCCACTGCGGCACTCCAAAACTGGAGTTTGCCACCCATGCACTACTCTTTCCCACAACTTCATGCCGTGGCTCATCAATTTTATTCCCCTGTAGTTACTACATCTTTGCACATCCCCCTTATTCTTAAAAATCGATACCAGTACACTTCTTCTGCCACCATCCATACCTCATAAATGTAATCTTTAGGGAAGTCATTAATTTACAAGTGTTTCCTGAAATCAATCCTTAACCCTGCTTATCCAGAATAGAAATACAGAGAAACTGGAGTCTATCCCAAAAAGTCTTGGGCACAAGAAAAATCCCTGGAAAGGGCACCAGCCACACATACACATCAAGGGACAATTTAGCATCAACAATCCAAGTAACATGCTCATCTGTGGACTGTGAGGGGAAACCAGACCACCTGGAGAAAACCCACAGAGGGAAACATGGACACTGCACAAAGGGTGCACCCGTTACATGAATCTCACCACTGAACTGATTCCAAAATCCCATTGTTATAAAAGTGGCATGCTCTTTCATTATCTTCACACTCCTCCACCCAATCAGCAGTCACTAAGAGTTCTTTAAGTTGGACACCTCTTGCACCCACAGAAGTTGGCAAACAGTGATCACCAAAGTAAGCATATTAAATTAACATCATTACATTTTCTCAAGATTTGAAAAGCTAAGATTTACAATTGAAATGATATAATTTCCAGAATGAAATGCATGTGTATGATAACACCTAGAGTACAGTGTCTCAGAGCATTATTCTGCAGTGCAGCTCTATTCACATTCTTTTACACTTCTGTCTGAATGCTTACACTTGATTCCTGAAACTACGGCTCATTTTATCCAAACTCTATACACAATACCCATAAACACTCACACAATCCAAAACAAGTCAGACATCTCATGTAAAGCACACACTTCATTCAAAACCATACTAACTCTTCTAAAAATAGTATTTCTATATCAAAACCCTACATTAAAACATCACATGAATAGCTAATTCTAAACATCAACTACACACTGATAGGAAAATGCAAAAAAATGCAATCCATTTTGCTTTTCAGTGTGCAGTAAAATTGTTGGTATCCACGTTTAACTCTGCGGTCTACTGCTTATGAATTAAATACAAGCTGCCTCTCCCTCTTTCAGAGTCTTTTTACACTTCTAAAAAAAACACACATTTTCTCATCTTTGTGTATTTTTTGTGAAATATACCATATCTAAATCTACAGGTACTATAAGTATTGCACTGCAGAGGCCACAGTTACTGTACCCATCTTCACATTGGCCCACACATGTTGACCTGCTTCTCTCATGTTCAAGCCACGGTTGATGACATGGTCAACTAGTGTTGTCTGCATCTCATTTGAGATCGTTTGTCTCCTTCAACGAGACCTTCCTCTTGCTCTGTGTCTCTGCCTTCTCCTCTACTCCCTCAAATGCATCCATGGTGCTCCGTTGGGTAGCAGGTAGGCACAGAAGCTTCATCACTTGCCTTTGTATTCAGTTCACTGCTCAGGCTGAAAAACAATGTGGAAACTCATTGGTTGAACCCTGCCAATGAGGTATGTCAAATTCCTCCATTGTCATATGAAAAAGTTTGGGAACCCCTCTTAATTCTTTGGATTTTTGTTTACCGTTGGCTGAGCTTTCAAAGTAGCAACTACCTTTTAATATATGACATGCCTTATGGAACAGTAGTATTTCAGCAGTGACATCAAGTTTATTGGATTAACAGAAAATATGCAATATGCATCATAACAAAATTGGACAGGTGCATAAATTTGGGCACCCCGACAGAGATATTACATCAATACTTAGTTGAGCCTCCTTTTGCAAATATAACAGACTCTTGACACCTCCTATAGCCTTTGATGAGTGTCTGGATTCTGGATGGAGGTATTTTTGACCATTCTTCCATACAAAATCTCTCCAGTTCAGTTAAATTTGATGGCTGGCGAGCATGGACAGCCTGCTTCAAATCATCCCATAGATTTTCGATGATATTTAAGTCAAGGGACTGTGACAGCCATTCTAAAACATTGTACTTCTCCCTCTGCATGAATGCCTTTGTAGATTTCAAACTGTGTCTTGGGTCATTGTCTTGTTGGAATACCCAACCCCTGTGTAACTTCAACTTTGTGACTGATGCTTGAACATTATTCTGAAGAATTTGTTGATACTGGGTTGAATTCATCTGACCCTTGACTTTAACAAGGGCCCCAATCCCTGAACTAGCCACACAGCCCCACAGCATGATGGAACCACCACCAAATTTGACAGCAGGTAGCAGGTTTTTTTCTTGGAATGCGGTGTTCTTCTTCCGCCATGCAAAGCACTTTTTGTTATGACCAAATAACTCAATTTTTGTCTCATCAGTCCAAAGCACTTTGTTCCAAAATGAATCTGGCTTGTCTAAATGAGCATTTGCATACAACAAGTGACTCTGTTTGTGGCATGAGTGCAGAAAGGGCTTCTTTCTCATCACCCTGCCATATAGATGTTCTTTGTGCAAATTGCGCTGAATCGTAGAACGATGTACAGATACACCATCTGCAGCAAGATGTTCTTGCAAGTCTTTGGAGGTGATCTGTGGGTTGTCTGTAACCATTCTCACAATCCTGCGCATATGCCGCTCCTGTATTTTTCTTGGCCTGCCAGACCTGGGTTTAACAGCAACTGTGCCTGTGGCCTTCCATTTCCTGATTACATTCCTTACAGTTAAAACTGACAGTTTAAACCTCTGAGATAGCTTTTTGTAGCCTTCCCCTAAACCATGATACTGAACAATCTTTGTTTTCAGATCTTTTGAGAGTTGCTTTGAGGATCCCATGCTGTTACTCTTCAGAGGAGAGTCAAAGGGAAGCACAACTTGCAATTGACCACCTTAAATACCTTTTCTCATGATTGGACACACCTGTCTATGAAGTTCAAGGCTTAACGAGCTAATCCAACCAATTTGGTGTTGCAAGTAATCAGTATTGAGCAGTTACATGCATTCAAATCAGCAAAATTACAAGGGTACCCAAATTTTTGCACATCCAGTTTTTCACATTTGAATTAATTTCATACAACTAAATACTGCTTCACTAAAAATTTTTGCTCGGAAAACACCCCAGTACTCACATGTTCCTAGGAAATGAAACACATACCACTGTTATCTTTTTTATTGAAAGTAGAGTAAATTATTATGCAGGCTGAGAGGGGTTCCCAAACTTTTTCATATGACTGTATGTTACAGGCCAAACCCACTTTTAGGTCAAAATATGCATATGCATATGTATATATACTGTATATATATATATATATACAGTATATATATATATATATATATATATATATATATATATATATATATATATATATTGTGGTGGATTGCCGGCTTTCGATTCCGGTTCTCACCCCCAGGCCGCCAGGAGGAGCTCTCCCAACGTTCCCCGAGTTCCAGCAGGGCCTCATGGACTATGTAGTTTTTATACGCAGCCCTGCTGGATACCTTGGGGGCCACCAGGAGTCGCTGTAGGAGGACTCGGAGGCTCTTATGTGCCCTATGACCCGGGAGTACGTCATGGTCACGTGACAGGAAGATATGATGTGCTCCCGGGTTGAAGAAAAGGACTGTTTACCCTGACCCGGAAGGGATAAGGAACTGTGGACGGATTGGACAGGAACACCTCCGGGTCAGGGTGTATAAAAGGACGATGGGAAATCCCAGACATTGAGCTGAGCTGGGTGGAAGGGTGGCAACGCGTCTGGGAGTGTGGAGAATTATTGATTATTGTGTTTATTATTGATTGATTATTGAGTATTGTGGAGAGGAGGGTGCTTTGTGCACATAATTGTCTAAATAAATATTATATTTGGACTTTTACCTGGTGTCTGACGTCTAGTCTGAGGGTTCAAGGGGTCACGGAGACCTTAATCTGTCACAATATATATATACACTATTCCTCAAAAGTTTTACAACACCTCAGTTTTTCTTCACATTTAATCAGCTGAAATGCAATCACTGACCTAAGATGCTGAAAAGAGAAGCAGTAAACTGCCAGAGGTTTACCTTTTAAATTTAGGTTTGCAAACACTGAAAATGTAAATATCAGATTATTACAAATGGGCCTTCTTCAGGGACCAACTAATAGGTTACCACCTAAAGATGTTCTGAGGCAATTAAAGTAAATTAAGCCAACAATTTGCACAGATGTTTCAACTTCTGTTGATTACTTCGACAGCTTCTGTCTGTCTTAAAGCAGAGTTGGAACAGACTGCATTATTACATCTTCTGACGTACTGCTTGGACAATATTACATTGGCAATAGTGTATATGCACTCTGAAGGAACTATCTGTTATGTACAGTGCAGCAGTGGTATCTTTGTGTTCACATTATTGTACATATTTGGCCATGTACCTTGTGGGCCTGTAGGGTGGTTTGTTGCCACCTTTATGTATTTTTTTTATTCAGTCTAATGCTTCTTACTGTAAATATGATATCATTATCACATTGAATGGCACTGGTAGAGAAGTGTGTAGAAAAGCTCTGCAGTGTTTGTTCTGTGGAGTTCAGTGCTATGTCGCTGATTTCCAAATGTAGGTGTTATCTAACATAGCATTAACATGTACATAATTTGTACTTAGTGATTGAAATCTGTGCAATCAGAAAACATCATCGCACTATTGCAATATTATTTGAAAACGAACATCGTCAGATCAGGTGTAAATTTATGTTGACGCTGTTAGTTAGGGTCAGATCCAGGGGGGAAAGGAGGGGAGAGCGTGAACATGACTGACAATGAATATGAAGAGAGAATAAAAAGAAAGAGAATAAAAGAGAGAATAAAACTGAAAAATCCTAACTGTTACAATTGCCATAAATTTACACCCGATCTGACACTGTTCGTTTTCAAATAATATTGCATTAGTGTCATGATGTTTTCTGATTGGTACTATTCAGGTCATAAAATGATTTCTTCAAAATGTCACATATATTTGTCTCTTTATTTTTTTCCCCGGTGTTGTGTAGACATCATGAACAGCATGCAGGTGGCCGGTTGCTGTGTGCTACAACAGGCATGAACGGGGTTCACTGAGAAAAGAAGTTGAATAATGTTGCATCAGTGCCACAATGTTTTCCGAAATGTACTATACAGGTCATAAAATAAATTATTCCAAATATCATATATAACTATGTGTCTGTTTTTTTGACATCATGGTGTATACTAATTCAGCGTGAGCAAGAACACTCAATAAAACTGAATAAAAAAATTCAAGTGACAATGATATACCAAGAAGGCAGATTCAACAGTGTTTGTGTGTCAGCTTTTATCCCTCTAGATCAGAGAATTTTTTTATTTTTTTATTTCGCATTATACAATTTCTTGTATTAGGAATTTGGTAGTTTTCGCATACCCCTTGGGGTCAGAGCGCAGGGTCAGCCATTGTACAGCACCCCTGGAGCAATTACAGGTTAAGGGCCTTGCTCAAGGGCCCAGCAGAGCAGTGGCCTTTTTGGTAGTGACAGGGATTCGAACTAGCAACCTTCGGGATACCAGCGCAGCTCCTTAGCCTCAGAGCCACCACTCCGCCTAAATTTCCAGTTCCATTGTCTCAAAACACCACTCACATCTACCGTTATTCCCAGTTTCAAATAAAAATGAACAGTGTCAGATCTGGTGTGGTGATGGTGGGGGGTTGTATCGTGATCGTGACTGAGAGAATAAAAGTAAAAAAAAAAACGCTAACTTTTACAAGTACTATAAATTTACACTGGCTGTTAGACGCAAATCAATGTGTATGTTTTTATTGTATAATATTAACAATAAGAGCAGCTCACTATTCAAAATGGTAAATCTGGGAGGTAGCCAGGATCAATCTGGCGACCTCTTGATTATAAGTCAGCAGTTCGTACCACTGCACCACGGAAGCTGTCGTATTACACTTGCACCTTTTGCGAAAGTGTATATTTGATATTTGGACTTCAGGCTTCACATATTATATATACATTTCATGTCTACATTTTGTCATTTATTACTAAAACATGAAAAACGTTTGTTTTAACAATGTGTTTACATAGATTGTCGTAGGCATGGAACACACATGAAATGTATGTATTCCAAATAACGATATATTTTTTACCCTCTACAACTCCAGCACTTCACTCCAAGATAAACACTGAGCACTGAGTACATTTTTTGCGAATTGAGCTGCGACGGTAGGTGAGGGGATGGGATAGCAGGCTGCTTGTGTTGATCAACACATTTACAAGACAAAAGACGCTAACGGAGAGGTGTGAAGGGATTTAAGGTGGGCTGGGACTATGAGTTTTTTCGTAGCCTTTGGTAATTCTAGTGATAAGAAGCAAGCCCTTTAATACTCTTATGTTATTATTGGCTGCATGTGCAATCTACATTTTTGGTAAATGTCATCATTGCCACAGTAAAACTTACCACATGCCTCTACTTGTATTCCTTGGCATTGACACTTAATAATATATAGTATTTGTGAAGCCTTTGTATTTATTACAGATCATTATTATACCAATACCTCTGAATTTGTAATCGGATGCTCATAAATTGCTGCTTACAATTAATGTGCTTCTTAATAAGAAAAGATTGTGTTCTTCAACAGGTGCAGAAATGAGAAGTGACGAAAATGGCACTGAGAGGACTTTCAGCAATTTAAGGCAGCCTATTAATTTAAGGATTGTCTTGCTTGGGACAGCACAGGCCGAGAAGATTCAAGTGGGCAATTTACTACTTGGCAAGATGGAATTTATACTGGAATGTAGCACAAAGGGGAGAATGAACAAGTCAGAGCGAAGAGGTGCTATACGGGGAGGGAAAGAGATCACTGTAGTCAACACACCAGATTTGCTTGACCCCTGCATATTCCTTGAAGAACTTAAAATGGAAATGGAACAATGCACTAGGCTGTGCTTCCCTGGACCCCATGCCTTCTTGATTGTATTGAGAGAGGGGGCATTTGAAGACAGAGATAGAGAAGCAATCACACTGATTGAGGAGATATTTGGAAGAAGTGTGTTTGACCATTCTTTACTGGTCTTTACAAAACACACTCACACAAGCAAGATGCTTAAAGAGTGTTTGAGAGAAGCAACAAGACACCTCCAACAACTTGTGGACAGATGTAAGAAGAGATACCATCTTCTTAACATTGAAGATGTCAACAATGACAGTCAGGTTATGGAACTCATAAGAAACATTGAGGAAATGAGAGGAGGAAATCCAGAAAACTGCTACAGGAGCAGTTGGTTATCAAGAGGAGCAGAAGGAATTCAATTTGATTTAAAAATAATGTTTGATAAAATATTGAGACACATGCAGGCTGAGTATAATTCACAAATGTTCTTAAAAATCAAAGAAATGAAGAGGAAGCAGAAGATGGAAGAAACGAAAATGAAACAGACGTTAAACGAAGAATACATTGGAAAAGAATATTGTATGAAACAAGATTATGAAGAGAAATATCTAGAAAAAGAAAAGAAAATGAAGGATGAGTTTCAACAGAAAGAAACAGAAATGAATGCACACCTTTTGGAAATGTGGGGAAACAAATTGATTAAAACAGAAATTGAACTTACACAAACTTATGAACAAATCAAAGACAATGTAACATCAGTGTTAAGAAAACATAGAAACCAGTCAGAATTTTTGAAGTATGATGAAGAAAGCAAAGGTGAACACCTCAGTAAGAAGAATGAAAACCTCAAACAAGATCAGAAAACAAGAATAAGTTACACAGATCAAAAAACACTAGCAGAGAAGCAGAAAAATGAGGAATGGGGAAATGACCTTAAACAACTGAGCCAGTCTCCTGAAGAGGCATATAGTGGCATGTTTGAAACTGTTTGGATGGAGTGTGAGGTGGAGTGGCACCAACTAAAATGGAGGATTCAACAGAAACATGAAGAAGATCTTATTAAGAGGGAAAAGCTCTTGAAGCAGAAAATTAAAACCAAATTCAACGAGAGAGAAAAGGAAAAAATACAGCAGAAGGATGCAATATTAAATCAGTTTAGCAAAAAAGGCATTCAGGAACAAGCGAGCGAACCTGAATATTATTTTGAAAGTCAGTCACAAAAGAACAGGAACACCATGAAAGAAACCTTGGAGTCAAACTCTCTGAATAAGTTGACTGAAGAAGAAAAAAAGCAAACAACAGTAAAGAAAGAACCGAAAGACAGGGTACAGATAACTTTATGGAAGGATGCGAAAAATGAAAAGCAAAAACTAAAAATAAATGAAGATGAGGATCTGAAGGAAAGAAAGCGAAAGAAGTCTAAGGCACTGGTGGAGGAAGTCTGCAAGAAAGAAACTGTGTTGGCTCTGGAGAATCATGAAACAAACATGTTTCATTTTGATCTGATGAGACCAAACACTTGTCAAACAAAAATGGTAAAGTATTCAGGCGATACAGGCTTTGACAAAGCACAGCAAGATATACACCAATGCACGGAGGATGTGAAGAGAAGAAACAAACAACATGAACAAAATACACAATTTGCCAAACCACAAGACATACAAACGGACAAAAAAGAATTAAGCAAGACAGAACATGACAAACAAAAAAAGGATGAGCCTATTCCAAAGAATGATAATGGCCACATGCACAAGGAGGAGAAGACCACAGCATCGAACAACCCACAAGGAAAAAGGTCTGCAAATGGAAATGTCCAAATAAAAGAAGTGGAGACACTTTCAGGACACCAAAAATGTGCAATTTCAGGGATGAGGGAAAAGGATAAGCATACAAAGCTGAGCCTGGAGCTGGGCCAACAACAGATAAACACATTAAATGTACAGAAAGCAACAAAACAGTCAAAACTGATACTAAATAAGGGGTCATTCAATGATCAGCAAGGACCAAAAGCAAGCAAAGATGAAGCTCAAGAGATAAATAAGTCAGTAGTGAAAGAAGACAACAAGAAAACCTTTGGCTCAAATCAGTTGCCTTTTGGAAAACATGAGACTGACCTAATTGATTCTACCAAGGCTGTTGTTATTCAAGGACAGTCTGAGATTATGACTACCTGCGAAAAAGATGAAGATGTAGGAGATAGAGGTGTCAAGAAGGCAGAGCAAGATCCACCTAAAAGGAAGGAAGATAAACTGATGATGAAAAGAAAACAAGAGTTCGAACATGAACAGTTCAGTGAAGCACAAAAGCAAAATCGAGAATATGAAAATGAATTAAGAAAAACAGAACCTGAGTCACAAAAGGGTGAGACCCTAATTAGACAGAATGAGAACAAACAGATATATAAAGAAGATATGAACAGAGGAATAAATGATATACAAACACAAGTGAATCAAGATGAATATTCCAAAGTAGACAGTGAGCAGGAATTTTCAAGGAACCAAAACAATGTAAATGTAGATTCTATGGAAAAGGAAGCACACACAATCTCAAACAAAGAATATACTGAAGAAGATAAAACACTACAAAAGGGAGATATGAATAAACTAAAAAGTAATAAAGATGTTGATCTAAAGGATGGCGGACAAGATGTAAATTTGACAATAGCGGTGGTAAACAAGAATAAAGAAGATGACTTGAGTCAGATATCTCTAGAGGAACATGAGATAAGCCAGTGTGATCATCGCATCCCAAAAAAGACCAATATTAATGTTGAAACCTATAGGTTAAAGGATAGAACAGAAAAGGAGGTGATAAATACTGAACAAGATTTACATCTAAGGGCAAACAATGATGGGATGGAAAAGAAGAAAACAGAAATGGGATATGAAAATCTCATTAAAGCACAAGAACATGAATATGAAAAACAAAAGGGATTAAGCAAAATAAAACCTGAAGAAAAGCATGAAGAGATCTTCGTAACAAAGCAAGAGAATGACCAGGTTGACACAGACAGCACAGCAACAGGAAGAAACAACTCAGAAAGACAAAAATGTCAAGATGAAACAGAGGAGCTGTCAAAGAAAACAAAGGAGGTAAAAACAGAGTCAGATACAAAGGAGAAACGTGCAAACATGGACAGAGAATATAGTCAACAACACAAAGAAATATGCAGGGAACAAGTGAATGAAACAGAGTGCAGATCAGGAGAACCAAACCTGGCATTCAGTGAACAGGAGCAGTTGAAAAGTAATAAAGATGGTAATCTGCAGAACGCAGAACATGAGATGAGTAAATCTCCAGAAGAAGCTACAGTGGATGGCTGTAGCTTAAATCAAACAAACACCTGTTGCCCTGATAATTACCAAATAAATGTGGCCAGCGATACAGATGGTATAAAAGATACAGAACATAAAGATGTGAGGAAAACTGGACAAGATTTGCATGCAGGGTTGAATGGTGAGACGAGTGAAAGAAACCAAACTTACTGAAGCAGAAAGAGTACTAGGGTGTTGTACTGTGTTAGCCATTATGGATGTAGTGAGAAGTCAAGCACAATGACAACTTTTATTGACTAAGATTACAATATGCAAGCTTTCGAGGCAACTCAGACCCCTTCTTCAAGAGAAAACTCAAAGCATGAAAATAAATGAAGTGAAACACAAGTATCGGGGATCGCTGTTATAGGACATGTGACTGACCCCAGAGATGCAGAACACAATACCCCAGACAACCACAATAATCTGAAGGGGATCGGTTCAAACTGAAGGAGACAAAGACACGATTCAACAGCTAAAGTTATGTTGATTTCCAGTCTGGTAAAAAGGACATGCATATAAACCTCCTGAAAAATGTGGTCAACAACTTTACACTGGATAAGAGAATGCTTTGGACAAAGAAGCAGGAAAGACAGAAAAAACATCAGCGGAAGAGCCATGCAATGAAAAACAAAGACTGAAAAACATTGAAGATAGTTAAATGGAGAGTGAGAAGCAGAAAATGAGAAAGTCATTGATGAAGTAAACCGGTAACATGTAGGGAAAATTCAGATCCACGCCTGCTACTTTGATAATGTCCAAATACATAAATAAATGTAACCAGCAATACAGATCTCTTTAAGAATACAACAGATAAAGGTCTGAGAAAAATGGGGTAATATTTACATAATAGGCTGGATGATGAGATGACTGAAAATTAACAACAAGGATGCAGTAAATGAAAATAAAATAGAAAATTACCTACAAAAAGAGCCCAATGAAAAGAAAATCATTATAAACTCAGGCAAAGAATACTAATGAACAGTGCGTGACAGGAGAGCCACAAATAATATTAGATTAAAAGCATTTCAGTGAACAGCAAAGATTTAACGGCAGAAAAACAAAGGGTGGAGGGCACAGCGGGTCACTAGTCATGGAATCCTGCAGAAAATGAACACAATTTGTATCCAATGCCTTTTCAGAAATGTCATATGTGCAACAATATGCTGCCATTATTCAAAAACAGACTGACATTAAGGTCACCTGCAAAACGAACTTATTAGAAGAGACATAAATGTAGGAATCTGAATGACAGATCATGTCTTTATGTAAGCATGGGTAATGGTGTGATGATGCACAGAGAAAGCAAACAGCTCACAGAAATAGAAATACAATCAAAAGAAAATCCACAAATCAGGTGGATGACAACAAAGACAAGGAGGACAAGAGCATAACCAGAAGGAATTTCTTAGCTCTGTGGTCTACAGAAGAGCATTTCCAACTAAAGGGAGGGAGAAGCAGCTAATCAAAATTGAGATAAGGTGGAGTGTATAAAGAAGAAATACATAGAAGCTGAATAAAGAATGGAGTCAGCAAGCCAAAAAACTATGCAAAGTACAAGAGAATAAACTGGAAGGTACAACAGGACAGCCAAAGCAACATTAGGGGAGCAGATGTTTGGTGAGAAGCAAAGACTTAGAATACAGAGGTGACAAACCTAGAAGCAGGACAATTTACATACAAAGGTTTAAAAGACAAGTCTTTACAAGTGAATGGAAAAGAACAACTGTGAGGTGCAGACCTGACTTCAGCTCAGAAGTACACGCGGCGCGTCTCTGCCTGTTTTTTGTCTTCTTCTGTGAGATGAAGAGGATATTTCTTCTGCAATTTGTTTTTTTTTAATTTTATAACAGATTTGAAAAAATCTTTTTAATTTCATATTGACATGCTGTAAAATGTTTTGTATTTCTAATTTCCTACCTTGTCCACTACTAAAATCCTAAATTTGGCTTCTGATCCCCTTTGTCTACCTCTGTCACACATTTGCTTTTAGATGCTTACTGGCAACCACCACTAGATCTGGCTCCAGGTACCCCCAATCCAAGTAGGGTTTGTTTTTATGTGAGCATTCATGGCCATCAATTTTGCATCAGTTTTTGTCCGACCCACCCAAATATAATGCAACCAGAAAATGACACTGAGATCTTGCACTACTCTTTCAAAATTTGTATAGCAGCAGCAATTCTGACTTTGCACGATCAAGGAAACAGAATCCAACTTTAAACAAAAGAAAACCCATTCAGACACTTTATGAGATAACGAATCAAATTAAACATTAACTGTTACATGCAATTCAACAAATTGCAGTGAAATGCTTAGTTATAGAAGCTCAAGAAATATATAAATATTATAAAAAACAACAATCCCCCAAATGCACGACAACATCTGGCTTGGATAACAGAGAACTGCTGCCGTCTGATCACAGGCTTGTGGGTGGCAGAAGATGGCCAGAGCTGCCCAAATGTGCCACAGATTTTCATTTAAAGGCTTAAGCACCGAGTACAGCGGGCCCAGCTTGTTGTGTTCATAAATGGAACGTGATAATAGACGTTTGTTTATTCTGATGTTCCTTTGGTGGGTGTCACCAGCATTATAGGGTCAAAATGATTCATCATTAGAGTGCTGGTGACAGAGTGAATCATTTCTTATGCTGAGTTAATGAACATTACCAGGGATGATGTAACCTAACTCCCTGGGCAGTAACATGGACCAATTCAGTGAGTATTTTAATGTCTGGATAATACATTTTAGTTTTAATTATGATGTGCTCATTTTATTACAATTGCTTATTCATATAAATCTCCAGTCCTCCTCCTGCTTTTCCAACTCTGTCTTACCATATTAGATAAAACTCCTCCAACATAACATAGCATCTGAAATAAGACCTTTTCACCAGTTCTCTCCAGTACACAAAATGTCACAGTACTCGAACTCTCTGTGACTCGCCAAGAGATGTTAAAGTTCATCCAGCCTACTGTAACCACCAGGGGGAAAATACTGGTCCCCAAATCTCAGACACAGTAGAACCTGAAACGTTTCTGGGATAAAATAAAAGGTATTTACTGATCCAACACACTGTTACAATAATCACTGTTTTAAGATCAGTTAAATTAACAATAAAGCAAACCAGTTCTTCCACCTTTCTTCCTCCTGTTGAGTGTTGCCCACTGCCTCCTGACTCTGACTCAGCTGATGTGAAATTGCAGGGCTGTTTTCAAGCCGGTCCTGGGAATATTTCTGGTGCCATGCCGTGTCTTTCTGGAAGCACTTCTGGGTCGTATAGAAAGTAGGGAGGTCCCTAAATAGCGCCCGCTATCTGTACCCAGGGCCCTGACAGGGTTGTACTTCCAGACTGCAACTCCTAAGCAACCCTGTGGGTGTCTCAGCTGGGCTGCCACAAGAGGGCCACTACCACCAATTGTATGGGGGATAGAGTTGCTCCCAACGTCTGTCGCACAAAGTTATTTCTTTGTTCAGCCAGCCCACTTGTCTTTCTTTCCGTTCTGGACTCCCATCCAGGTAACAAAATATGCATCTACCCCTGGCTGCGATGCCTGCTTTCTTTTTACACTATTAAAAAGTGGTTGAACATCCTACATTTCTGGAGGCTGGCCAGTCCAGCTCCTTGGATGAGCTGTAAAAGAGCTCCTTAGGTGGCAGTGCTACCAGCTGAGTATGGGAATATTTAAAATACCCCACTTTACATTACTCACAGGTAAAAAGAAGGTAGTCTGAATTATTTTAAGTTTATAAGAACTTTTGGCTGTATATGAAATAGAAGAGACTCTACATTTACTTGTGCTTTTGATACTTAAGTACAGCTGATATTTCAAAATTTCTGAGTAGTGTGGTCATGGGAAAAATTAACATTTATACAGACAGACAGACAGACAGATAGATAGATAGATAGATAGATAGATAGATAGATAGATAGATAGATAGATAGATAGATAGATAGATAGATAGATAGATAGATAGATAGACACACCATGGTCTGAACACACACCAGAATGACTAAAATTGAAGAAAAGTAAAAAGAAAGAAGTTCCAGTCCCAGTGAGGCATTATGCAGACATATTGCTGTTGGTATTAAGGAGGCTCCGTTGTGTTTCCTCACACACTTCTGCTGAAAAATTCATTGGCTGTAAGTCCTCACTGTTAGTGTGTCAGAGAGAGGATGTGCATCTTTGTTCATAATGGCACTCATTTTGGTTTTAATTCTCTCTTTTGCTATTCCCACCAGGGGGGTCCAGAATGTCTCCCATAACTGAGCCCCCTCTTTTAATTAGCTTGTTGATTTGGTGGGCCTGTCTTGAAGTGGTGTTATCAGCCCAGCACACCACAGTGTACAAAATTGCACTGACCATGACAGAGTTGTAGAAGATGTGAAGGATGTCTTTTCCCTCATTAAAGCAACACAGTCTCCTAAGGAAAAGGAGCCTACTCTGCCCTTTCTTATATAGTACCCCTATGTTAAGAGACGAGTCCAACCTGTCATTGATGCAGAGCCCCAAGTACTTGCAGGAGCAGACCACCTCCACATCAACTCCTTGAATAGTGGCCGGGCATAGAGGCTCTTTGGTGTGGTGACAGACAATAACCAGTTCCTTGGTTTGCTGATGTTACGATACAGGCAGATCTTTGCACCAAGAAACAAAGGAGTTCACCACCTGACTTCTATTCTCTTTCTCACCCCCTTTATCAATACACCCTATAAGTGCAGAACCATCTGAGACATTTCTGGAAGTGACATGACCTGGTGTTATGTTTCTAGTCGGATGTGTACAGAGTAAAGAGACACGACTGTTCCTTGTGGTTCTCCAGTATTGCTCAAAACAGACTAATGCCTTTATTAAACAGGTTTACCTAATACAAACTCTTCATTTTAACCCATAATGCCACACGTCTCCTTCTCAGGGCAAGCAAGCTCTTGCCAACACTACTGCTCTAACTCTGAACTCACCTGACTGGGGCACAGAAGCCTCCTTTTAAAGTCCACACCAGGAGCATCACCAACCACATTTGGAGGACTTTGGCAGGGCTACTTGCTTGAACTACACA
Organism: Erpetoichthys calabaricus; assembly: GCF_900747795.2. Lineage (NCBI taxonomy): Eukaryota > Metazoa > Chordata > Cladistia > Polypteriformes > Polypteridae > Erpetoichthys > Erpetoichthys calabaricus. Next base: position 55,378,865 of record NC_041405.2, on the reverse strand, counting down.
TATCCTGTAAGCTCAGCAGGGATCTACACCAGAGTAGCCACACTGTGGCCCATGCGAACACATTGGCATTCATCTCCTATCCTTACATTATTTTGTCTTCCTGTCTGGAAAAACAACCAGTGACCAACCTGTATGGGCCACCATGGCATCTCATAACCTGCTTTACAATGAATGCTCACAGCAATTACACCAAGATCCAACAGGCTTTAGATCTTTGAAGAATTAATCTTCGAATCTGGAGATGTCTCAGTGTAGCCATCCTGATGTGACTTTCGCTCATTTATCACCAAGCAGATGGCAAGTGTAGTCACATCATTTTTTCTCTGCCTGCTGTTTTAATCGTTGCTTTTTCTGTTCAGGTTGCTTTTGTTTTATGCAGAATTCACCTGTCATGCAAAACAGCAAAACAAGGGGGTTTAAAAAAATGAGGTGCAAGCATTAGAACAATAAACATTTATTGTAAGTTGGACTTGTGACTACATGGAGATACTCGGAAGTGGACAAATGCCCTACGAGTCCAGTAATTCTTAGAATGGACAAGTTTATTATAGCACAAGAAATATACAAAGGAGGGTAAATGGCAGGAAATCAACAGACACAAAATAATAAAGATTATGAGGGTCTCACTAACCACTCCTGTGGTGACTCTGCAACTATCAAAAGCAAATCAGTGGGCCTCCCTTTTCCTCCTCACCAGGAGACCTTTGGCCTCCGACTCCAAGGTCACCTGACTAAGAAGGTGAATGAACACATCCACATCTGGTGCCATTTTTGCCTTCCAGGAAGCTCTTGCACTTCATCCCTCAGCCCACTGCAAATAAATCTTCCCAGGGCCCTCTTCTCTCTAGTGGCTTGGGGGATTAGTGATCTAATGCTTCATTTCGTGTCCTATCAGACAGATGGTAAATAAGGCCTACAAACTTGGACCTCCAAGAAGGACAATTGAGAGAACACAAAATGCTAACCTTTCACTTTAGTAATCTGAATAAAATAAAAAAATAATCTTGTCAGCCAGAAATGCCATTTTTGGTCGAATTGCATTTGGAGCAAAGTGCTACACATTTAACATTGTTAGTTTGCTTTTTATTTTCATGACAAAATAATACAGTTTATCTGTAATTGCTTTTTCACAGACTGAGTTAACAAATCAACAGCAACCTCGCGTTTCTCTGAATAGTCTGACCGTAAGTCCACATGAATGTGAAACATCAAATCTCGGAGCTCTGAAAACTCTGATAACATGTGAACACAGCAACTATATCCCAGCCATGGTCTATTTAACATGGCACCCCAGGCGGGTTAAACATTCTTTCCAGGATGTGCCTTTCTCTGCCATATTGCTTGCCTTAACAGACTTAGCGACACTTGGATCAGTAATGAAGTACATAGGGATATCTCAAAGAAGCTCGAACAAACAAGAATCCTGTACAGTGTAAAGCTGTGCTGAGAAGATCAAAACCAGAACAAGAGTTTAAAATACAATAAAAATATCAATTAGCACATCACATACATTCTCCATGTCTTCTTTGTGGGAAGAAGCCAAATACCTGCAGCTTACCTTTGTCGTAATGTGCAGGTTGACATCTCCTTCTGGCCATCAGCTTTATTCTGTGCCTGATGGCTCCTGGTGCAGGAGGAAAGGTGGCATTACAAACATACTATATAGTGCACTGCACATTTAGTAAAGTTAAAAGGAAAAACAAAGCAAAGCAGAACACGAAGTAACACAATATGTACAGTACATGGAATTATCCATATAGGACATTTTTACATTCATGCTCTTAAAGTTACTCTTACACACAGGAAGAAAGACCTTGAGTTAATAATTAGCTCCTACTATAACTGTTTAATTAGGTCGGATGTTACTCTCTCCATCCATTTATCTTCTGAACCAAACTCGTAGAATCGTAGAAAAGAACCATATTTTTGGAGGAAAAAAAAAATCAAGTCAAAGGACAGCTTGTGAATTCCAAACTCCATTTGTATTTTGGGGCTAGCAGGTATACCAAGACACATGATACACTTCTAAAATGGTGTATTCTTTTGATAAACATCCTTTATTAAAAAGAGGCTTACCCAAAGGTTTAATATCTGACTTTTGTAAATTTATAAGGTTGCGTAATAAAACATCCGTGAGGAGAAAATCAAACCAGAGTTGGCAGACCACCCATCTCTGGGAACTGCAGTTAGGAGATATGTAAAATGAAATGTAAAATTCTTCAGTTCCCACCTTGTTCTTTGGGTGCATTGGTACTGATGAGTGCCAACCTCTTCAGCCATCTAGGTGGACCAGCTACTGGGTCAGTGGGGCTGTGAAAGCAGGGCATCCACTCACCCACAATCCATCTGCTCAGATGAACTGATGTTCTTTCAATGCATGCCATCAGAGTCCTTCTAAGGAGAAAAAAGTCAAATATAAATGTGCCATGACAGGTCAAGTTTACTGTCATGTGCGCAGAACACAAAAAAATTCTTATTTGCATGTCTTCTCGGAACAGTTGGCAAAAATGCAATGCAAAAAATAAATTAACTAAATAAAAAACACACATTGCAGTATTTACAATTTGTATTTGCAAGTATGCTATATCCAGTATACAGGATAGCATGGTGATGCAGGGGTAGCGCTGCTGCCTTGCAACATGGAGACCGGGGTTCACTCACTGCAGGAAGTTTGTATGTTGTTTCTTCCCATAGTCCAACGACATACAGGTTAGCTGGACTGATGATGCTTAATTGAGCCCTGGTATGTGTGTGTGCAAGTATGTGTGTGCTCATCCCATCATGGGCCAGCACCCTGTCCAGGCATTGTTCCTGCCTTGTGCCTGATGTTTACTGGGATAGGCTAAAGAACCCCCATGACCATGCTCTTAATAAACAAGTTGAGAAAATGGATGGATATTCATCAACCTTAATAAAATGATACATATCAATGCATCTTTGTGTCTGTCTGGTTGCTATGGCACTGTCATTCCAGCAGATGGCGCATAGTAATGCATTTTATTACTACAAAATGTCTGTGATGCACCATCTGTTGGAATGTACAGTTGGATTTTACTACTTATTCTGTTGGGGCCCCTGCCTGGTACCAGGTTTGGGGGATAGCCTGCAGGCAAGTGCCTGGCAGCCATGCCTTCCACAGGGCCTTGTTGGGCACAACTAAAACTTGTGATGTGGGCTGGCTCTCCTCTGAGCCCACCACCTGCAGGAGGAATAGGGGATTGGCGCAATGTGACCTGGGCTGCAATCAAAGGCAGTGGTCTTGGCAGATGGGAATCCAGATACATATACTGACTCTTGCAGCATGGAATGTTATCTCTCACGGTGGGAAGGAGTCTGAGTTGGTTGGTGAGGTGGAGCATTACTAACTAGATATAGCTAGGCTCATGTCCTCCCATTGCTGGTTTCTGGAACCAAACCTCTCAAAAGAGGATGGACTCTCTTTTACTCTGAATTTGCCCAGTGGGAGAGGCATCAGGTGAGAGTCAGCTTCTTCCTGAGATATGCCTGGGCAATGCCATGTTGCAGTTTGTCCAGTGAGAGGGCTGCCCCTGTGTGGCCGAAGGTCACAGAGTGGAGAACTCTGACTGCTGTAGATGCTTATGTACTGAATGGTGGCTCCAAGTACTAGGCCTTCGTGGAGTACCTGGAGGTACAGGTACAGGTTATCGAGTTCTGCTAGGTAATTTCAACATCCATTAGGGTATCAATGGAGACACCTGGAAAGACATGATTAGAAGGAATTGCCATCCTTATGTGAACCCAAATGGTGTTTTGTTATTGGACTTCTGTAGTAGGAATGTTTTTTCCATAATAAACCAGATCACCTTATGCCAACAATCTGTTATCGATTTCACTATTTTATTATCAGAGTTTCAGCCATATGTTCTGGACACTTGGGTGAAGTGAGGGGAAGAGCTGTTAACTGATCATTACCCAGGAATGAGTTGGATTAGATGGTGGGGGACGTGCCTGGACAGACCTGGAAACCCTAAGAGAGTTGTGAGGCTGGACTGTGAATATCTGGGGGATGCCCCTTTTTCCAGAAGACTGACAACTCCCACCTCCGAAAGAGCATTTCCCGAATCGTAGTGGAGGTAGGGGACATAGAATCTGAATGGACCATTTTCAAAGCCTACATTGTGGAAGTGACTCCTAAGAGCTGTGGCCTGAATTACATAGGTGCCTCTTGAGGTGGCAACCCAAGGACTCATCAGGCTGAAGAAGTATGGGTATAGTTAGCATAGGAGACTCCCAAAGTAGCAGATTGGTATCAGCTGGCTAAAAGTATGTCAGCCTTGGTGGTCAGGGAAGCAAAGTTTGGAGAGACCATGGAAAGTGACTATGGCTGAGAAAGGGGAAGGCGGAACTTCACCCAGACAGTTCTTACCAAAAATGAAGAAGTGCTGACCTGGACTGAGAAAGCAGTCTGGTGGCACGAGAAACATTTGGAGGAGTTCCTTAACCTGACAGAAAACCCCTCTGTGAAGGAGGCAGAGCTAGAAGATGATGGGGGATCAATGCCCATTTTCATGAGGTAAGCAGCTCCACAGTGGCAAGGCCCCACAGGTGGATGAGAAATGTTGAAGGGTCTAGACATTGTTAGGCTGTCATGGTGGACACAACATTTCAGTGTTGCATGGTCGTCAGGAGCTGTACCCGTGGAGTGGCAGACTGGGGTGGAGGTCCCCCTTTTTAAAAAGAGAGACCAGAGGATGTGCTTCAACTATTGGGGGAATCACACTCCTCAGCCTTTCAGGGAAAGCTTATGCCAGGGAACTGGAAAGGAGACTCCACCCAGTTGTGAAACCTTAGATGCTGGAGGATCAATGTATATTCTGTTCAGGCCATGGAAGAGTGGACAAGCGCTTACTCTAATGAAGATCCCAGAGGGGATGAGGGAGTATGCTCATTTAGCCTACATGTGTTTTGTGGACTTGGATAAAACTGTGTTCCATGAGGGGTGCTGGGAGAGTATGGGGCTATAGTCGGTTCCCAATGCAATTTGCCAGTATGTCGGAGCCAAGTATATTCGGCAAAGTACATTCGCTGTATGCCACAACTGGCTAAAGTCAGTTTCCAGTGAAATTTGGAAGCACACCAGAGCCGAGTATATTCGGCGACATATATTCATTGAATGCTGCAACCGGCTATAGTCGCTCCATAGAGCAATTTACCAGCACGCCAGAGCTGATCAGTCAGTGCCATATATTCGTTGAGCAGCCAGCTTATGACCACTGCCGACCCTGGCAGCACTGCAGCATCATTGTCCCTGGGATTTAGCTGCAGCACGAGACTAGCCTGCAAGCATCAGCGTTGGCCTATGTGTGCTTGCGTGCAGCCAGTTCAAGCGCAGTTGGCTCGGTGATTTACTGAATTTCATCAATGGCGTCAGCTGCACCTTGTACATATAATAATTGATTGTTGCAGTAGTTTTTTTTATAGTTTTTACAGTTCATTTGCAGTGTGTAAAATGATCAGTGTTGCAGTAATTGTGATGCTCTTTGCATGAAAAAAAATGTGTTCCATTAAAATTTCACATTTTCTTTGTGAATTGTGACATTTACTTAAAAAGTGCAGCAAAAATATATTTTTAATGACAATTTACGCGGCATAACAGACGAGGAAGCTATAGCAAGACCTTTGTGTAGAGTCTGCCATTTTTGTCGCTGCACTGGAAGGATTTTCAGGATCTGATGATGTAATCTTCCATCTGTCCTTCAGCTTCAAAGGTGTGCCGGGCAATGTTCCAAGGCTTTATACTCTTTCTCCATGTGCAGGCCCTTACTTAGGTAAATCATGCCATTCCAAACAAGGTAAAGAGAGGATCCAATAATCATGTTGACTCTGTCAAATAGTACAATGCCCATTTTTGTAGCTGTTCCCTTCTTGTCCTCTAATGCTTGCCTAGCAGTCCTAAATGCTGAGCCCCTATGTGCTAAATCTGGTCTTTAGCTGTACATGTGAGTGGATTTATAAAATAGTTTTTGTACAGAGCACAGTGACATATTAAACTTATGTACTTATTACAGCATCATCTGTGAACTCCAGCATGCATTGGGAAGGTTTATGACAGTGTGAAGCTACTGCACATGGATGAGCACCTTCAAATCTAAGGCCATGGTACTCATGTAGGAAAATGGTGGATTATCCTCTCAGAGTGGGAGGTGAGTTGCTGCTTCAAGTGTACTTTAAGTATCTTGGGGTTTAGTTCATGAATGATAGGGAAAGGGATGGTGAGATTGACAGATGGATAGAGGCAATGAGCACCATTTTGAGGTCGCTATACTGATCCATAGTGGTGAAGAAGGAGCTGAGCCAGAAGACAAAGACCTAGATATACCAGTCAATCTACGTTCCTGCCCTCACCTTTTGGTCACGAGCTTTGGGTATTGACCAAAAGGATAAGACTGAAAGTAAAAATTACCAGAATTAGTTTTCTCCACAGGGTGGCTGGACACCCAGGAGAGACTCAAAGCCACTGACCCTTTGCATTGTGAAGAACCGATATGAATGCCTTCTGGACGGCTTCCTGCTGAGGTTTTATGGGCATGACCAACTGGGAGGTGACCCCAGTTAAGATTATATCTCCCAGATGCCGTGGGAATGCCTTGCAATCCCACAGTACAAATTATATGGCATACTGTATGAACCTCATTACTAAGACTAATCTTGGATAAGCAGTAGAAAATGAATGAATGAATTCTGTCCTTGCAGAAGAGTAGCCCTTTCTTCAACTAGACAGCACAAGGTGGACCCGCACAATATTAGGCTAATAGTTTTAATGTTTTGGCAATTTGTTATGTACAGTATGTACAGTATATATATATATACTAGGGGGCTCTGCTCCCTACTCACTTCACTCACCAACCCCCGGGCAGGCGTTACGCACTAGGCACTTCGCGGATCTGCCGCTCACATATGGGGAAGCGCATGTACAATTTAAACAGATTGTTATTTTCATTGGAATTGTTACACATGCATAATAGTACTAACTATTTTACATTACAGCGAGTAATTAACCATAGTAAAAAATAGTAAAACGTAATAAATTGAAAGAAAATTATGTTTCATGTTGTGTTAGAGGTATACGTTGTGTTTTTGGCTTTGAAATTAACATGCAAATACTTTTTAAACTTACACTTTTATTGTAAAACTTCAGTAAAAACAATTTTTTGAATTAACTTTTTATCAATATCTCATTGAATTTTGATTCCGTGTTTGGACTTACCTTGTGACAAATTATAACTGCCTGTGAGTGAATATCATTTCTTTCTCTCTAATAAATAAACCGACTTTTTTGAATGTTTGTCGCTGTGATTTGTTAATTATCATAGCAAAAGCTATTCTAACGGGAAACTGTAAATGTTTTAATACGAATGGCATGTCAAGATCTACTTTGGTGTCTAATGTTACTACATTACCTTTCTTGTCGCCTGTTAAAATTTTACATGTCATTGCAGTGTGACCGATCGACAATTTTTGCGTTAATTCATTTGACTTCATTTCTCGGTGCTTGGATTGCCTGTGTACTCAGTTCTTCTGTACACTTCGGGATGAAATTCCTCAATAAGATTTGGACATAAGTCTTCTTTTATTGGGAATGTAAAGTGAGGAAAGCAAAAATTTATAAGAGCTGAGAGCGCAGGAACTGTGTCTGACAAAAGCATTCGTAAGAATGAGAGGTGAGTGGACCGTGGGCGTGGTTGAAAATGGTTGTGAGGAGGGCGGGACTTGGAAAAAGTCTTGTCTCAAGATATTCTTTTATAATACTAGGGGGCCCTGCTCCCTGCTCGCTTCGCTTGCCCACCCCCGGGTTTGGTTTACCGGATATACAATTTAAAGAGATTGTTATTTTCATGGGAATTGTTACATATGCATTATTTTCACTTTTACTTTAAAACTTTTGTAAAAACAATACTTATCCTTTATTTCCGGCCCCGGGCATGGTTACATCTCTTTCTCGCAGGATGTATAACGCTGCTCGTGTTGTGAAGGGGGGGGGCGGCTGAACGTACACTAAGGAGATGCCGTCAAATCATTTGCTGGCTTCCTGCTGCTGCTGCTGGCAAGCTGCATGTCCTGCTTCTCGCTTGTCGTTGTTTTAAGAGCTGGGAGCACATAATGTATGACTACCAAAAGCATTCCAGCAACTGCTTGTTTAGATGTCCGTGAACTTGTTTTAAATGTTGTCTCACTGCCTTGTCTTGCCTGATATTAAAGTGTCTCTCGCGGGACATCAAATTGTTTTCGTATGACGTTAAAGTGTCTCTTGCGTGACGTCAAATTGTCTTCCGAGAAGATCACGTCTCGTCTTCCTAGTCTCCCTCCCAGGATATACAGTGGAACCTCGGGTCACGAATGTCTCGGAACATGTACAGATCGAGTTATGACCAAAAAGTTTGCCAAACTTTTGCATCTGTTCATGACCACACACTCGGGTGACAAACAAGCCAGTTTCCCTTCTGGTTTGTACGCGCCAATGATTTCTGCACGTGTTCAGTCTCTCCCTGTACATTGTTCTTGGTCAGACGTGTGTGCATTTGTTGTGAACTCTTTGTGCTCTATTTCGTGTGCTTTTGCATTAATTTTGCAATTAACCATGGCCTCTAAGCAAGTGAAGAGTGGTAGTGTTGGTGAGAAGAAAGGCTTGAAGAAAACTGAAATCGAATTAAAGAAAGAAATTATTGAAAAGTATGAGCGTGGAGTTCGTGTTACTGATCTTGCTGCTGAATGCAAGAAGTCAAAATCTATGATTTCGACTATTCTAAAGCAGAAAGAGGCCATTAAAGTAGCTGCTGTTGCAAAAGGAGTTACAGTGTTAACCAAGCAGAGGCCTCAAGTGCTGGAAGAGGTGGAAAACTGTTGCTAGTGTGGTTGAACGAGAAGAAACTTGCAGGGGATAGCGTAAGCGAGGCGATGTTATGCGAGAAAGCCAGGAAGATTCATGGTGATTTGCTGCAAAACTATCCTTCTACGAGTGGCGAATGTGAGGAATTTAACGCCAGTAGAGGATGGTTTGAAAAGTTTTGCAAGTGAAGTGGCATTCATAGTGTGGTAAGGCATGGCGAGGCTGCTAGTTCCAATGCTGAAGCTGCAAAAGAATTTGTGAAAAATTTCACAAAATTCATGGAGGACAAAGGCTACATCCCGCAACAAGTGTTCAACTGCGACGAGACCGGATTGTTCTGGAAGAGGACCTACATTACCAGGGAAGAGAAGGCTATGCCCGTCCATAAACCAATGAAGGAGAGGTTAACTGTTTTGCTGTGTGGTAACACTAGTGGCAATGTAAAAATCAAGCCCTAGTCACTTACCAATTTGAGAACCCTTGTGCTTTCAAGCAGCACAATGTAAACAAAGCCAGAATGCCCGTGATGTGGAGGGCAAACACGAAGGGTTGGGTCACAAGGAGCTTGTTTTTGGAATGGCTGCACAATGCTTTTGCTCCTGCCGTGAAGCAATATCTTGAAGAGAATAATCTGTCTGAAAAATGCCTCCTTCTGATGGACAATGCACCGGCACACCCTCCAAATTTGGTTGACGATATGGTCGAGGAGTACGACTTTATTAAGGTTGTGTTCCTCCCCCCCAACACGACTCCTCTTCTGCAGCCCATGGACCAGCAGGTTATCTGAAATTTTAAGAAGCTGTACACAAAAGGACTATTCGCCAGGTGTTTCAATGTGACCGAGAGTTCTGGAAGAACCATTTTAATATCGTTCATTGCATCAACCTCATCAATAAAGCCTGGGAAGATGTCACATACCGGACCTTGAACTCGGCCTGGAAGAAACTTTGGCCTGAATGTGTTCCTGAACAGGATTTAGAAAGATTTGAGCCTCCTGTTGTGGATGAGATTGTGTCCATGGGCAAGCACATGGGTCTTGAAGTGGATAATGAGGTCAGCGAGGAGCTGGTCCTGGATCACAATGTCTGACGACGGAGGAACTTCCTGAACTCCAGAAGGTGCAGCATAAGTTGCTCACGGAGGAGCAGTCCTCAGGAGAAGAAGAGGAAAGGGCAGTTATAAAAAGTGATGCAATAAAAGCCGTCATGGATAAATGGAATGGGTGCCAGGACTTTTTCGAGAAGAACCACCCTGACAAAGCAGTTGCGAACACAGTGACAAACATGATGAATGACCGTGTTGTCTCACATTTCCGAAAAATTTTAATGCGTAGGAAAAGGCAAGTCACATTAGACTGCTATTTCGCGAAGTCTGATCCACCAGCTAAACAGTTAAAAACACCAGAAACCCAAGAAATCACAAGAGAGAAAACACCTGAAGGAGAACATCCCTCCATCGCACAGAGGGACTCTCCCTCAAAACTGTAACCTCCTCTCCACCCACCTTCCTCCTCACTTCCTTCATGCCAGAACTCGACTCATGCAAGGTTAGTTTTCTTGGTTGTTTATGGTTAGTTTTTGTATAAATTAAGTATTTTCCAAAGTTTCATTTTTTTCCCTGTGCTTAAAACTGATTAAAAAATGTTTAAAATGAGCAGTTCGTAAGGCTGTAGCGTGAACTCTTGCAATGTTAGTTTTCTCTGTTCAAGGTTTTCTCAGTGTTATTCAATGTTTTTACATTTAGTTTACTATTACACTGTGCATTCTATGGTATAATTAACTATTTTTGTGCTTAAAAATCTTTAAAAAAATATACTTACATACAGTTTGTACAGTTTGGAATGGATTAATTGTATTTACATACAATCCTATGGGGGAAATTAGTTTGGGTCATGACCAAATCAAGTTGCGACCAGAGTTTTGGAAAGAATTACGGTTGTGACATGAGGTTCCACTGTATATATATATATATATAGCTATATATAGCTGCCCCCGCGACCCAACCTCGGATAAGCGGTGGATAATGGATGGATGGATGGATATATATATCCTCTTTAATAAAATTCCTGTGTGCGTCCAGGTGTCCGTGTGTGTGTGTCTTCTGGTGAAGTGCGCATGCGCGGGGCATGGTGCGAAGCGCGATATTACTGTCAGAGAAAGTTACAGGCGTTTTATGGAAATACAAATCAGTATTACTGCAAGAGGAAATTAAAGGTACACAATACAGTGACTCATATTACAGCCACATACAAGCCAGTATTACTGTCAGTGGAGATTAAAGGCATATTACTGATGCGCACGCCTGTATTACCGCCAGAGAAAATTAAAGGTATATTATGAACGTACAAGCCAGCGGACGTACAAGACAGTATTACTGTCACAGAAAATTAAAGACACACAATACACGGCGGCAGCCCACGAAGAACGGTCAGCTCAGCAAGTAAACATCAACAAAAGAAAGGCTGAAAGAAAGAAAAATGCGACCAACAAAAAGAATGAGGTCAAAGTCCCTTGCCATTTAATATAGACTGTTCCTACAAATGTTTATGCACTACTGTTCTAGCGCCCGTTATTGTAACGGGCTAAATGATTAGTATATATATATTTCGTAAGGAGACAAAAAGGCACATGATAAAGTGTCTGGGGCACTCGAAGGCAAAACCTGTATGTTAAGGTAGGCAAAAGGTGTAAAAAGAAAATGTGCGATACTACGCAAATGATAAGCTGTAAATTCTCAAGACGTTCTGCTTCTAAGAGGTGGGCCCAGGTGGCCTGACCCCGGAAGTGATGTCAGAGTGGGAGAGGTGTCAATCTTCGTTTCTGCAGAGGGAGATGAAGAAGAGAGAGTGTTATTAGACAATGCCCCCTCATGTCTCAGCTATAAATCATCCTTACCTAAGCCCTTAGGTTGCTCCCCAAACACACATACATACACACACACACACACACACCCACGCACACATACACACACACACGCAAACACTCTTTGTTATGTTACAATAAATCTTTATGTAATTGACTGGTTATAAACCTTATTATTTGCAAGAAGAACCTGTACCTGAACCAAGTGGTGTGAGTATCAGCGGTCCTGTAAAGTTTAGGAGGAGTGAGAAAAGCAGTCATGCAGGATGGTAGAGGCCTTTCATTGTACTGTTTGCCTTTTTCAGGCTGCAAGTGTTAAATGTGCTGAATAGAAGGCAGGTGGGTACTGGTGTTTATCTGTGCCATCTTCACCACCGTCTGCAGTGGTTTACATTCTTGAGCTAAGCTAGTGCCATACAAGGATGTGATGCAGCAAGTGAGGATGGCATGTACGTGTAGAAACTTGTGAGAACAAATGGAGAAATACAAGCTGCCTTGAGATCTCTGAAGAAGTAGAGGCACTGATGAGATGAAACATGTTATGCCAACTTCAGTTTGTCAGTTTTGATTGATCCAACAAATTTAAAGCTGCTCACCTCCCTCAACAGCAACCACTCTGATGTATGTGGATGGAAGTGTGGTCTGTCTCCTGCTTTCTGAAGTCCATGACCGGCTTCTTGGTTTTGTTGACATTAATGGTGAGATTGTTCTCCTAGCATAATTAAGTCAGCAGGGAGTTAAAAAACAGAGCAGAAAAAGTGAGAAATGGGTGAAAACAGACAGCTAGTATTTTAAAAAACAGAAAAAATAATGAAACATTTAAGTTCCATTGTGCAGGGACTGGTGTTGCCTCATATCTCTCATTTCCATTTTGCTGCTGCAGCTGACTGTGTGAAGTCTACAGGCTGTTCCATACATATGAGTCTCAAACTTTAGCTGCCCTTCCAATCATGTATTCCTTTAATTCTGCCTTGGCGTGCTTTGCTTTCTCATTACTGTGGTTTGAAAAATCCCAGCCATAAAGCTGTCGGCCAGTCCTAAACTCCATTCTCTCACAACTGCAAGCTAATGGCAGAGGAAGGCTGAGTTTTACCTCCTTGTCCTGTCACAGCACATCGATATTGACATTTTAAATGACTCCTCAACGTCTAGTTAGCATGGACAATGTCTGTGGAGGAGGTGCCTCCCTGTAAGTTCTTAGTGATTTACCCATTCAGGCTGATGGGTATACCACATGCATGGATGGAGATGATGCAAATATACAATCAAAGCAAACAAAAGCCAAGTCTTTGTTTACATCTTTGATGAACAGGAACAAACATTTCAGTGTACTTCTGGATCAAAATATAATAAAAGAAGGGAAATACACCAAATAAATTACAATTAGAAGACTGCAAGTGATTTAATATCACCATTGGAGGAAATTAGGGATGAGGTGAAACATCAAACCAAAATATCCCACTTTCTTGTGATCCCATTTTTAAATTTGACTTCAATATGAAAAAATAACAACCAATAATCATAAAAAAGCAGAGAGACTAAGCAGCAAAAACTCACAAATGTACACCTCTGACAGGAGAAGAAATGAAGAAGGGCCTGAGACTATTGTGAAAGTATCTGAATTAAAGAATACTAGGCCGCATAATTATGTATTGATGGGTGAACACTTCCTGAAAGACACAGTTGTCCAAATGGGGTTGGTTTTGAGGATATGACTGTAGGTGAATGAAAAGATGTTACTCTGGAGAGGGCAACATACAATACAGCGTTTTAAACGCTGCATACAGCGATTCACATCGAAGCATAGACACTGCTAAGACCATGGGATACCCCTCGCAAACTGTTTTACACGCTGCATACAGCGATTCACATCCGCAACAAATATGATCCTTCTTAGATGGTGCTGTCGCGTCCACCCTTGCTCTCGAAGCATACACACTGCTTGGTCATGTGCCCGCTCGCAAAAGCAACTAACAGAGACCTGCCTACCAAATCTAAGACCATGGGATACCCCTCGCAAACTGTTTTACACGCTGCATACAGCGATTAACATCCGCGACAGCCAAACTTTTACACGCCGCATACAGCGATTCACATCCGTGACAAACATGCCTCTTCTTAGATGGTCCTGCTGCATCCACCCTCATTCTCGAAGCATACACACCGCATGGTCATGTGCCCGCTCGCAAGAGCAACTCACGGAGACTCGCCCACCAACTCTAACACCATGGCATGTAAAACAGTTTGCGATGGTGGACGCGGTCATGCGTCATAACCGAAAAGAATGCAGTGGAACCTCGGTTCACGACCATAATTCATTCCCAAACTCTGGTCGTAAACCGATTTGGTCGTGAACCGAAGCAATTTCTCCCATAGGATTGTATGTAAATACAATTAATCCGTTCCAGACCATACGAACTGTATGTAAATATATATTTTTGTAAGTTTTTAAGCACAAATATAGTTAATTAAACTATAGAATGCACAGCGTAATAGTAAACTAAATGTAAAAACATTGAATAACACTGAGAAAACCTTGAACAACAGAGAAAACTAACACTGCAATAGTTTGCGCTATAGCAACAAAAAATGAACATTTGAAAAAATCCGCAATTTAATAAACCACCAAGAAAAGTAACATTTTAAAAATGCACACTACGAACCGATCGCTGTAAACAGAAATGAAAACAAAATCAAGCCCAGTGCATTCTTTAACTGCCTTCCTACCTTATGAGTCCAGCCCTCTCTCTCTCTCTCACTGCCTGTGTGTGCACCTCTGTCTCTCTCTGGCGCTGCCTGTGTGTGTGCGCGGCTCTTTCTCTCGCTGCCTCTGTGTGTGTGTGTGTGTCGCACAGGAAATGCACAGGGAGAGACTGAACCTCGCAAGAGCAACTAACAGAGACCTGCCCACCAACTGTAAGACCATGGGATACCCCTCGCAAACTGTTCTACACGCCGCATACAGCGATTCACATCCGCGACAAACATACTTCTTCAGAGGTGCATGTGGAGTGTAGCAGAGATGAACGCGAATGACGCTCTGCTCTGTGAGTTGCTGCATCCTAGTTGGTGGGCGTGGCTCTGCGAGTTGTCGTCGTATCCAATAGTCTTAGAGTTGGTGGCCGTGGCTGTCTTGCGTGCTTTCCATGGGTGTCTACTTGTCGGCGGCTTAGTGAATTATATATATAGATGACAGTGGCATTGGTAAACATTCACATGGCGTATGCTTAAAGGTGATATAAACACACTCTTGACATAACAACATGGCTCAGTGTGCTGAAGAGACTGTCAAATGTTGAACCTTCACTCAGTGTTGGCGCTTCAAGGCCTGAACAAAGTGATGTGAATGACAACTCAGGGCACAGATTTCTTATTTCCTCCTAAAGATGAAGAAGCTCTCAAATATTAAATGAAGGAAGAAGGAAGAGGATTTCCAGTAATTGGCTTGAGTGTAATCTTCAGGCAGCAACAGGCCAACAGTGTTTGACATGACGAGATGGACACATTGAGGCCCCCCCAGTGTGTTATATAGCGTAAATGCAGTACTGTATAACTTTTATAGCTTGTGCTGCACAAATTGTGCTAAAAGCCTAACATTCCATTTTATTAACATATTCTGTACAATGCCTGGATGTACACAGTGATTAGTCCACTGTGACTACCAGGTTCTTCTCAAAAGGGTACTTTCACGTTTCAGGCCTGCCATTGTGTATTCAAATCTAACATTTTAACTTTGCATGTGTAACACTTTAATTTAAAATTCTTCTGCCACAAAGCTGTCCAAGTCCCTCTGTAATGATTCATGGGATTCGAGATGATCTGCCAATCCACCTAACTTGGTATCCTCTACAAACGTAACCAGCTTCTTATTTACATTCCCATGCTCATCAATTAATAGCAGTGGACCTGGCAGGGACCCCTGAGGGACACCACTCTTAGCTCTCACCTAATTCTGATAAGGTTCCACACACCATAACACTCTGATGGTTGCGTTTGAACCAGATTTGCACCCATCTACACCCTGATCTCCCACTTCTGATAGTTTTATTATTAAATGTCTTCTGAAAATCAAGACAAATAATTTCATATGCACCACTCTTATCATATCTCTTTGTTGCTCCCTCAAAGAATTCCAGTATGTTATTAAAACTTTCTTAGCTTACGTTAGGCTTGGCTGTGTCATTCAGAATGCAGACATCAAACATATTTATGAACTGAGGTATTCAGCAGAAGCCAAACATCTGATGACAACAGAGAAAACCATCAGCCATAGCATGGAGTGGGCTATCATTGTTTTGATTTCTTTAACAAATTTCTACACAAACTGTTTTAAATGAGCCACATTGATAAGCTATTCCTGAGTGTTGTCAGTCTTCACAATCACTCCATATTCTAAGATAAAAATTGATTACAGAAGAAAGCAATAAAATGGGTTGGCTAATTCAAGACTACTCATTGTGACATGAGAACCCCAACTTTTATGACATGTACAGAACTTGAAAGAATATTTTCCAGAGAAGACAAAAAGCACATTTCATTATGTTCAGGCTACAAGTCCCCTTCAGCAAGCTCATGCGAGGACAGGCAAAAAAAGAAAGAAGTGACAAAGCAAATGTGACACATGCCATCTCCGTAAAAGTCTTAAAGCTAAATTAGGAGCTCCCGAACACTTAATTAGCTCACAAATTTCATTCTAATGAATCTCTCTCACTTCATTTAATCATCTCCAAGGTTCTACAATGAAACACATTTTGTAAAGTATATTCAGACCCCTTCGCTTTCTGCATGCTTTCTGCACACTTTATTTAATTTTAACTCAATAAACTTGCCATACTTGCCCATCAGTCTACACTCAATACCCCATAATGACAAAGTGGAAGGATGTTTTCAGAAAAGTTTGGAAATGTATTAAAAATCAAAACCTGAAATCTCTGATTCATAAAGTGTAACGTGAAGCAAATAAAGCAGAAACACGGGAGACACTCGACTTGGTTTTAATTTGCATTTTCAAAGCAGGTTACGAAAGGTAACTTTTCTTAGATGCAAATTCATATACAAGCAGTAAATTCTGTTTTGAGTTAAAATTACAAAAAATTCAACCCTTGCTAAGAAATGGAACACTCATATAAAAAAATGTCAAAAGCATCTATCAAAAAAGCAATAAATGAAAAACTAAAAGCCTATGTATTTTTGAAAATTCAAATGTAACCATCCAAATATTCAAGGTTTTCAAAGCAAGCTACACATCCATGCTGTTAGTTGTGCTACTTAATAAGTAATGATAATTATAATAATAATAATAATTAAACATATTTCACGTTAGTCATTATTTATCAAGTGCCCTGTGTTCAGATCACAAAGAACTTTTACAGGGTTGACAAGATTACAAAATATCAAGGCAGATTGCAAGATAAGATCATTCACACATGCAATAAATGACAGTAAATAGTAATATGCTTGGAGTCTACAGCTGTCCTGGCCTCAAGTCAATACGAAAGAGTAACAGTGCAGATTAACAAGGAGCTAAAGAATCCATTATTAGTTAGAACTGTTCATGAACTAGGTCAAAACGAATAAGCCCAGTGAGAAAAGTTGGGTTTTCAAGTCACAAATGAATGAATGAATGTTAATGACAATGGCAGTGCAGTGACAGAGTATCGATACGGAAAAGCACACGGAGGTATTGAGGTGGACAGAGAGACCATGAAAAGAAATCCAAAAAATCTGAGGTGGGTTTAGACAGCTCATCAGTGACCACAGGTGACAAATTAGTAGCAGAGTCTTTAATTTGTCACTCAGACAGGAACCAAATGTCATCAAGCCTACTTAGAGGTCTCCGAGATATTTCACTTTGACTTCTTCAATTAGTAGTTAGTATCCGGAAACTGAAAATACTGGAAAGGTTAAACATAAAATGGGTGTACCAAGGATTACAAATCAAGAAATTCTTAGTTGTTCTCACATACCTGGTGAATCATGCTAATTAATGCTGGGCAATTTAATGAACTGACTGTTCACACATAACGGTGTTTTGGCCATGAATGAGAGGTGTGTTCACAAACATTACAACAGTTGGTACAGCATAATTACATTTCTAGTGAACAGAATTTAAATACCTTTATGATGTCGTTTGTATCACTTTAAACTGTTTGACGTTCAAAATGCATCATCTGATGAAGGCACAGTTACGTTTTATATCTCCAGTCAACTTGCACATTTCACCGAATTTCTGTAAAAAAAGATTTTCCCTGCCTTGCAACAATTGCTGCCAGGACAGTTTCCATCCGCATATGACCCTGAATTGAATTATGAAGAATTGTCTTCATCTGATTTAAATTATAGTTTAAATAATGTTCATTAATCTTACAAATTTACAAAATAAATCATAATTATGCATTAAATGATCAGAAATGTATGTCTTTCAAACATATGCTCTTCCATGCTGTGTTAACTATGTCGTTCACCTGCAGCAGACGCATATCAAGACCCTGCCTGTCTAAACTTTGTTGTGCTTGTCAAAGCTTTTTTGACAGCCCACTATGCACTCCTCGCTCCATTCCTAACAGTCAAGGTGAAGACCTCCAGCAGTCAGTCAGGTCATTGCCTAACCCACAGTTTCATAGCCAGATCCCCACAATTCTTTACTGAGGTTTACAAACTGTGTTTACTTTATTAGCCAACCAAATGAACTTGATAGAGTGAATGTCCATCTCTCATTGGTCAATCTTCTTATGTTTAATTGGCACAGACGCATTCTCATGCTGTTCATCAGAACACTGTGAATACTTCATGTGTTTCTGATTAACCCCATTTTTATATGCACTTCCACAGTTGAGACTATGGACACCCAGAACACTAAAGCGAAAAAAAAATGGGGAATTCTAGTCTCATACATTAAACATAATATCTCATTGAAGATAATTTGTTGTACGTATGACATGAAAATTTATACATACAAGATAGGTTCCTATCTTCATTTTTGCATTTTTTCCTGCTTTCTGCAGCCATACAACTGATTTATGAGGGTCCAGGAAATGGAAGGGTAGGTGGAAGATTAAAGCGTTGAGAACTATGCAATTTATCAAAAAGCAGGATTGTTATAAATAAGAGATGAAATGCAACTGATGCTTGCAATATACACTAAAAAGGACACTCTCCGTACATAAATATATTGAATATGCCGTTAACATAATGATCTAGAACATTTGTCAATCTTCCAAAACCAGTTATGCCAATATGGTGTGAGTGTGCTTTGGAGTGCAAGTCGTTCCCAGCAACCCAACCCTGGAGGGAACGCAAGACCATCGCTTTCCACACAGAGGCACCAGCCCCACCTGTACACCTTTTAGATATGGTACGCTTGTCTCATTTCTCCAGATTCCTGGTTTCTAATCTTGAATCAAGCCTGCTCCCTAAGTGTAAGATTTACATGTTCCCCCTGTGGGCTTTCTTCAGTTCCTACCCTTTTTAAAACATGCTCTTAACTTGACAGGCAACTTTAAACTGATAGATAGATAGATAGATAGATAGATAGATAGATAGATAGATAGATAGATAGATAGATAGATAGATAGATAGATAGATAGATAGATAGATAGATAGATAGATAGATAGATAGATAGATAGATAGATAGATAGATAGATAGATAGATAGATAGATAGGACTTTACTGGTCACCATAGAGAAAGTTGGCTTAAAATGGGCATATTTCCTACATAGGGCTGACCAATACTGCTGTTCCTCTCATTGAACACCGTGACTTGCATGAATGTCACAATAACAGACCAAGTGTGAACACGCATACAAATCTGAACTTTCTCTAATGGATTGACTTGGATGGATGTGACAATGAAATGAAGCACCCTTAGCCTTGCAAAATTGCACGTACACTAAACTTAACTAAATCTGAACCCCAATTTGCTTATTTTCTTAAGGCATTTTGTCTGGTACATACAACATAATAACTTGTATGTGTGAAAAACTATCTTGTACATATTAGTTATCTTGTACATATTTAAAATTATACTATTGGAATAGTTTCATCTACGTAAGAGATATTATGTCCTACATACAACATAGAAAGCAGTTCAGTGCTTTTATACGAGACAAATCATTGAAAGTCAAGTTTAAAAAAAAGCATTTCTACTCATTTCTACTCAACACAATAAAAAGCTATTGGAGATTTAAGGAAAAATATCCTTCACTTTTATCATAGTGTAACTTATAAAAGGTAAAGTAAATCAGCACTTTCTGCCACAGCAGCACAACATTTTATTTCTATGTAAATATTCATTACAAATCTTCTTTGCAGCTTATACAGCAATAAATGAAAATTAAATGGAAAACATCAAAGAAAGTTTGTAAAAGACCTTTTGTTTATATTCAGCACTTTGAATGTCCCCTGTTGTCAAGGTCACTATTAACCTGCTGAGCAAGTCTCTAGTAGGAGTGCAGTAACCACATGACTGATTGGCACTGCCACTTCAGCCTGAGTTAAAAGCTTTGGCAAGGCCCGAGAGTGCAAGTAGAACTGAGCTCAGTGACACAATCGGCAAGATACCAGTTAGAAAACAGTATCTGTATTATTGGGTAATTTTGCATAAATATAGCTGCTTTATAGCGTCCCACGTGTACAGCCTTACCTGAATGTGGACAGCTGCCTCAAGTAAAGAGACTTACTAGTTCTGCACAAGCAGACCTGAGCTACACCTGTGCCAATCACCAAAGCAGGGGTCTGCTCACTGAATTGCTTTCTATTGAAGACGTCTCTTCTCAGCTGCTAACCCCTGTGGGAATATGACAACCACCCACACCAGGTGCTCGTAACAGTATACTGTACCTTGACCCAATGAAACTTTATAACATCAATATTATTATAAGGTATATTTAATAAAAACACAATAAAACTGATGGAAGCAAAAGTAGGAAATTATTTGAAAACTGAAAATACTTTTGCAGAAAATAAAGGCGATGGAAATGAGTCTTTTCAAGTCTGAGTACAGAGCTGCTTCAAACTGGTGCTCAGTCCACGGAGGCCCGTGTCAATTTCTTTGAGCTCTTCTCCTGTTCGGCTCTTCTTGCTTTTCTCCCTCCTGCTCTGCACTGCCCTTCTGATCTGCCCAGCACACAACCCAAGCTTAAAGGCCTCATTTCATGCTGAATTGACAATGATTACAAGTGTAGTGGGCACAGTGCCGCTAACATTAACACCACTGAAGGGATGGTGATTTATTTATTTTTTCAGTGGGGATCCCAGGAATGCACCCAGTCTTGGTCCAACTTGTAAACAGTCACTCACAGAGACATGAGGGGTATTTTTCGTACGTCGCTTAAATCATCCGAGATCAGGTGCCTCATCTTGGATAAGTTAATGCCGGAGACACTTATCCGGGATAGGTTGGTTTTTCAAACGCAGCCGTGTATTAGATTAGTCTAGCTGGACCTAATCACCTGAGATGAATGTGCACGCCCGCACTGATTGAAAAGCCCATATATACTGAGTCTAGAAAACATGATCAGCAAGTCTTTGATAGGCTGTAACAAAATGATGAAAGAACGGCCACATTTTTTTTCACACCAGCAGAGCAAGACCTTTTAGTCGAAGGACATGAAGAATTTCAAGATTTAATATGCACAGCGGTAACACTGCAAAAGCAGCCCAAACCAGAAAATACAGCTGGCAAAAAAGTGGCCGACAAATTAAACGCTAAGTAGTGTGCATTGTACTTACTGAATGCAGCGTTTCATTTCCTGTGTCAGATTAATTATTATTTAATATGTCATAATTACAGATCAAACGTGAGCACAAGGAGAACATGGGAACAGGATAAAGTGAAGTACAAGAATATACTTCAAACTGGTAAATATTGGTATATAACTATTTAAAGAATTGTTGACATAAATAATCATATAATATAAAAAACATTAATTTTAAAGCTAATAAGAAGGCAGACAAGCAAAAAACAGCTGGAAGTCCACGCGGTCCAGACCTAACCCCTGCAGAAGAGTTGGCTCTCCAGCAAAATGCCCATCGCCCTGTTTCTGAGGGCATTCCAGGGGGAAGCTCCTCATCAGAACCAGTGGCAGGATGCAGTGGTCACTTCATTTCAGGTAAAGGATGGTCATTGCATATATTTGTCCTCCATGTGTGCCATAGGTATGTTCCATATAGCCCTCTTTTTTTTTGTTGGGTCAGTTGCAGGGAATATCATATCCCTAGAACTTGTGTCTGACCAACGAGATATTGACGAAGGTCAAATATTTGATGAAGACATTGTGTCTGATTATTCATCAGGAGGAGAGGTACATTTTCCAAATAATGTTTGATCAAACTCCACTCTGATCAGTCCCATGTGCCCCAATCACATTTGGAAATCCTGGGTAATGAGAATGTTAGGCTGATTGTGGGATTCTTCATGGAACTGTGGGTGTTTTTGCCTGTGTATTACCTACCTGCAATGGCATGAAACGCCTCTTTTATTGTCTGCACACGCAGGTGTCCAGGAAACACAATGAAAACCCGAAGGAAATGTTTCAGAGCCAAAGAGACTTTACGAATTGCCTGGCAAACTGCACTTTTAGATAGATTTTCCGCATCGCCTACAGTATATAAAAAAGTGCCGCTTGCAAGAAACCTCAAAGCAATGCATACTGTCTGTGTGGTTGTGAGAGCCTGACTTCGAATATAAGGTCCTAATAAATGTTTGAGGTACAATATTCCCCCTTGGCTAAAGCGGTATCTTTCGAAATGAATTTCCTCCGGGAGCAATAAAGGATCTTGCCGATCGCGCAAAACCCTCTCTATATGAAATTCTCTTCTTATAATTTGCACACTGATATCAATTGGTCACTTATTCATGAACGGCGAAGCCATGACTGAATGAATTCCATACACTGATTAAGTGTGTGAGCTAATCCTTGTTTACGTAGAACACACCTGCTCCGAGCAGGTTTGAGGATTTGGGTGTGTTGCTATGACAACACATCCAGCAAGAGTTTCGAAAAACCGACAGATCCAGGATCAGGCCAAATCGTCAACAATTACATCCGGCTAAGCGAGTAATCCACGTACGAAAAATACCCCATGGAAACAAAAGGATTTAACCAATAATCAAAACAAATATATTAAACAAAAAAAATGGATGGTAAAATATAACTACTCAAAAAGGCACAAGACAGTCCATACATCCATACAGGTGCCATGATCCAGGAAAAAGACGATAATCCACAGGTAACGGTATGGTTGACAAGACAGACAGGTGGGCTCAGACACAAGCAACAGACCACCTTTACTGTCTAGATAGCTTCTTTATAAAGCTCCCGCCGGCCCATATTGTCCCCAGCAACCCCTGCGACCTCTGCAGGTGTCTATTCAGGGCCACCGGAGGGACCTCTGGAAGTTGAAGTTCTTAATTCACATAGCGCTGCAACACAAAAATAATCAATCAGTGTTTGCCTTTCTCCAATTTGTCAGTTCGGATCCTAATTACCGCATGTCTAATAAATTAACATTCTGTTTTGGATTCTAAAAGAATGATCTAAAAGATACAAGGTTCAAATCAGTAAAGATACAGAATTTGAAATCAGTCCATACCAGTCTTTACAAATATACACAAGTGTGTTTAGAATGGAAATGTGTGATAAATATGGGGGTGGGGTCTCTTTACCAAATTTTGAATTGTACCATTGGACTTTTGTTCTGTGTCCATTATGGAGCTGGCTGATCTCTCCTGTTAATTCCCTTTCCTAGTTTGCCAATGAATCCAGTATAGCTGCTCCCAGACCCATTTTTCTTCTCCCCTTCACAGCAATAAAACTAAAATCTCTTGACAACAATTAGGGACCTTTAGTTTCCTATATGTTGTGTTTGTGGTTCAGGGATGAAAAGCTTTTGGATTACTGCTGCAGATGGCACTCACAAACTCACATCACCGGCTATCCTGCTTTATGTACAAGTTATCATCCTATTTCATTTCCCTTTATGGCCCTCCACTGGCATTTCCGCTCCTGGAGACATTTTTAATGATGCCAGGCTCTGGACATTACAGTCTCTGAAGTCCGAGTTTGGAATCCCATCCTCCTTGTTTTTCTTTTACTTAAAACTAAGGCCTGTTCTCAAAACGTGCAATGTTTTCTTATCTTCCATTCTATCTACTTCACAATTTCTGTAACTGTGAGTGTGTATGTGTGTGTTTTTCTAGTGAGCAACTTTTTGCT
The DNA here is from genome assembly GCF_900747795.2 of Erpetoichthys calabaricus. NCBI lineage: Eukaryota > Metazoa > Chordata > Cladistia > Polypteriformes > Polypteridae > Erpetoichthys > Erpetoichthys calabaricus. The sequence continues at coordinate 55,354,940 of NC_041405.2, read as the reverse complement.
TTGAATTTTTCGTCAACGAGTTTTGTTTTTCAATTTTGACATTTCATTAATGAATTTGGATAGGTTACTCAATTACATCTCATCCTCTGGTTCCTTATCCTTTCATAGTGTCTTTTTCACCTAAAGCAGTTCAGTGCCTTAATGACTCAAATAAGAAAGTGCTGCCTTTACATCAGTTTTGTCCATCCAATGGTTTATTATTTTTAGTGATCAATTCAGCTCAGCAGTGAAAGTTTTAACCCAGACTTGCATCGAATGAATTACAGTGGCTACATAAGGATCGAGAAATTTAGTTGCCCTGGCTGTATCTGCTATAGACCCCTACTAACTGGACATGAAAACAGCTACCCGATCTATAAAGTTATAAGATTGGATTGCAATTTCAGTTTGCATAGTCAATATACACTCACTGAACAAAATATTAGGACGACTATATTAAAACTAGGAAGGGCCTCCTGTCCTTTGTCTCTCAAACCAGCCCCAGTTCCTCATGGTATGGATTTCACAAGTTGTTGGAAATGTTTCTTTGAGATTCTGGTTCATGTTGCCCTGATTGCATCACAGCATTTTTCCAGTTTGAGAACACTTTTGCTTTGTGACATGGAGCATTATTGTACTGACTTAGCCATTAGAAGAGGGGTAAATTTTGACTATGACAGGTCAACAACAAAACTGAAATTGGCTGTGGCATTCAAGCAATGAGTGAGTGGTATTAATTGGGCCAAAGTGTGCCAAGAAAACATTCCCTACACCATCACCACTGGCCTGGACTGTTAACACAAGGTAGGATGGGTGCATGGATTCATGGTGTTGGTGCCAAATTCTGACCCTACCTTCTGTGCGCCTCAGGAGACCAGGCTCTGGTTTTCCAATCTTCAACTGTCCAGTTATGGTGAACCTGTGATTTCTACAGCTTCGACTTTCTGTTCTTGGCTGATACAAGTGAAACCCAATGAGATCTTCTGCTGTTGTAGCCCATCTGCCTCAAGGTTTCATGTGTTGTGCATTCGTAGGTACTTTCCTGCTCACCACAGTCGTACAAAGTGGTTATCTGAGTTACTGTAGTCCAGGGGTTCTCAATGTTGGTCCTGGGGGCCCACTGTGGTTTCAGGTTTTTGTTCCAGCTAGATTCATAATCAGTGACAACACCTAATAACACTGATCTCAATTAATTAGCTCCTATTTTTTTCTTCTTTTATTCTACATTAAGAAAGCAGCACAGCATGATTTTTACATTTATAAGACATTTAGAACTATTTCTGCTTTTGCTGTAGATTTAAATGCTTAACTCTCTTTTGTTGATTTGAGCCCAAGGAGGGCCCCTTTGGTGGAAGGTTTTCATGCTAACTCTTTTCTTAATTAGTGCACTGTTTTTGCTGCTAATTAACCTCTTTTGAATTAATTTTAATTGTCTTGTTTTTTAAGATTTGTTCCCCTGAATTTCTTAATCTCTTTCCTTAAATGGCACCCAAACAGAAATAAAATGTAAATTGAGTGAGCCAACAGAAGACCAACTAAGTCAGGGCCTCCAGTTCCAACCAGTTTCACTCCAACCAGTTGCCTAATTAGGCTCTGATTCTTGTCATTAATTAAACCCATTCTTTAATTCAATGACTTGCTGCTGCTCTCATTGTGCAATAGCACACATTTCAGATATTGTTGATTTTCTCTTTTCTAAGAGGACTGTTAAAATGTTTTGTGGACCTGAGCAGATCAGCACTCCTGAGACCTTCACCTTTCTTTATTTTCAAATATTGTATGATTGACACAGTTTGCTGGTCATGTTTTGGCTCATTTTGTATCTCATTATTGTTTGGCTGCTAATTAAAGAACAATAAACAATTAAGGGGTCTGAGTATTCAAGCGCAAGTTAATTACAAGGAATTCAAAAGAAGTTAGTTAGGAGCAAAACAGGTCACTAATTAAGAAAAGGGTTAGAATGAAAAACTGCAGCCACTGGGGCCCTCCAGGACCGGAGTTGGGGACTGCTGTGCGTGAAAATCACAGGAGATTAGTAGTCACAGAAATGCTCAAACCAGCCTGTCTGGCACCAACAATCACGCCACGGCTGAAATCACTGAGGTCATATTTTTCCCCATTCTGGTGTTTGGTGTGAACGTGAACTGAAAGCCCTGTCCTGTATCTGCATGATTTTACGCACTGTGCTGATGCCACGTGATTGGCTGATCAGATGGATAAGAAGGTATACAGGTCTTCCTGATAATCTGCCCAGTGAGTGTATGCTATGGCTATAAAAGATAACCCAGATCAGAACCAAATCTTCTGCTCTTTTCTCCTTGCTAGCAAGTCTTTATTTACGGTTAATAAAGATGTCTTATTTCAATGCCAAACAAAAAAGTAAATCTTGTTCCATCCATATCCATCTTTAATGCATTTTAACTTCCACTGGCATCCTCAAGCATGTAGTTCACCATTTAACTGAACTGGGCAACTTTAAATTGTCTTTGCATGAGGTGTGTCCCATACTGGGCTGGTTTCTGCCTTGTACTCAGTGATGCTAGGACAGGCCCCACTCCTCCCTTTGCCATGACTCGCAACTGGATAAATAGGAATAGAAAATTAATAAACAAAAAAACATCTCAGTCTGCTTATCCCAACTGAAGCTCATGGGGAGTCAGAACCAATAATTCTATAATATTGTCACATTGGGAATTAAAGTTGATAGCTTGATCCTTGAAACAATAGTATGCTAACATTTATGATCCAGTGAACTTGCTGAAGAACTGCCTTCAGGGAAATAGCTAACATTCACCTTATGTATTCCCTCCAACCATCCATTTTCTGAACCCATTAAAGTTCAGTTAAGGAAAGACAGGATCCAACACTGCACAGGATGCCAGCCAATAGTATAAGCCATGCACTTTCTGTCAAAATGATTTATGACCTTTAAGCCCCGCCACTTTTTGATGGATGTGTGACCCTTCCTTGAACCCGCCTCCACCCCCTGTTTACCCCCATGAAACTGTCAAGGGCCTTTTGATGGATGTGTGCCCCTTCCTTGAACCCGCCCTCACCCACCTGCTTGGTTCTCCTTTCTGTCAAGAGCAGACTTGATGGATGTCTGCCCCTTCCTTCACCCCGCACCCCTCTCCCGAGGACAAGTCTAGGCATGTCAGGGCCGTCAGCATGTGCCCAGGTATGAAGGCTCTGCCTCTGCCTTGGCTCCCGGTCAGGCAGGCCCTGATGACTGGCCCCTTTCACTTCCTTGCTCACTCCTCCCGAGCACAGGCCCAGAGCATGTTCCAGCTGGAGCGATCTACTTTATAGCCTTTCCTGCCTCTACTGTTTTGGGTAAGAACTCCTGTATTTAAAATATCTATTACTTTAAATATCTAAACTTAGCACTTGTAAACCGTTTTTTATTTTATCTAAGTCAAGCAGAGAAAGACCCCAGACAGTCTTTGTGCTGACAAGATGTCCCTGCTGTTAGCAGGCACGGGTTTTCACTCTCTCCCCACAGTTGAGGTATGAGAGAGGAGCAGGCAGCCTCTGTGTGATGCCTCAGGGGCCGAAGCTCCAGGCGTACACACAGGGATGTCTGCCCCTTCCTTGAACCCGCCCCTTAACCACCTGATTGGTTCTCCTTTCTGTCAAGAGCAAACTTGATGGATGTCTGCCCCTTCCTTCACCCCGGCCCCCACCCCTCTCCCGAGGACAAGTCTAGGCATGTCAGGGAAGGCCTCTGCCATCCACAAAACCCTGCCCCCTTCTGAAAGTATTGTATAAAAAAGCGGTTCATCTTCATTTCTAAAGACTCTGTGAAGAAAAATGGAATCTATGCCCAATACCCCAGTGAAGCGTCCGTTCTGCAGAATCTATTTGAAGGATCGTTTGAGAAGAGATAAAAGATGCCTGAGTTTCTTGAAGCTGAAGCTCGGTCTAAGTTGTGCGAAACACACGGCAAGTATCAGAGGACAACAAGGAAAACTGTCTGCTACCTTTAGTATTCAAGGACTGAATTCTGCAAATTGAAACGGCGGTCGAGTAGCGGACTATGGGGGTTGAAACGTAACTCGATTCGAGTGATGGCGCAATGGAAAACCCTCCTTTATTTTAAGCTACGCCCTTCCCTTTTATCATAAATACACAGCCTGTTAGTCAGAGGACCATTTAAAGACCCCCAGCATGTCGACCGCTACAAACTCTGAAATGACGGGGATCGGCGTAACAACCTCAGGGTTCCCGACTGAAGCTCCAAAGCCTAAGGTTTCATGGCCTGAGGTTTCATGGCCTGAATCTTACCAGTGCTATAACGCGGTCCGGATGGATGGCCTTCAAGATCCCCAAGAATCTGACCTCCGGCATTTTAGTATACGACCAGATTACAGTCTCTGGTCAAGAGACCTTGAGCCGGATTGTGGATTTCATTCTCCAGGTCCGGGGTGGTCTTCCTCCGTCTTCGCTAATGATGATCAGACGGATAACCCCGTCTCCGCTAAGGGTACTCAGATGGATATCTCTTACCTATCTCCAGGACAACAGTGGGTGATCAGACAAGTTCCGCAGGAACCGATGTTGATCGAACTGTCTGAGACAGATATGGATTGCCCGGATGGTGTGCTGCCTGAAACCTGGAAAAAGGCCCAGCAACTTGTTAAAGGGCTGATGACGTGTCTGCTGGATATTATTGTCTACTATGACCAGAAAAAAGAATGTCAAGGCTGCGAGATAGACCATCCCAGCCAGAGAAGACATACCTGCCTCTTTGAACCTGAAATCACCTACCGTCAAGGACGTTTTCAGAGGATTCTGAAGATTTTTCGCAAGTCTTGGCTGAAAGGACTGGCGGTGAAAATTCTAGGTTATTTTAATATTCTACTGCTGATACACAAAATACACGCTGTGGTTGAAAAGACTGTGGGTGAGTTTGATAATATCAGCTCTATTCATAATACTGTAATGCAGTCATTTTATGAAATGGATGAATACTCTTACTCTGTAGCCCGCCGTGTGGCAAAAGAGTTTTGTAATCGGAATCTTAATCATGAGGGTCGTATAGAATGTGCGGACTGAATGTGATCTGGAATTTAATGATATGATAGAACTGGTGGGTAATTCTGAACCTGAAGCAGTACCTGTCTGAACATTTCAGAATCCTAAATAAATGTTTTCTATATGGTTAAGTGTTGTCAGTGTCTGTTTTATCACCGGCGATGGAGCAGGTCTTGGAAAAAACATATTATAACTCTGAGAATGCTGGGGCCTTGGGGGGTAAAGATTCCTTGAAAAGAGCTCTCCGGCATGTGGGGTACCATATTGAGGACCAAGAGGTGTCCGAATGGTTATCAGGGCAATACACCTACACGATCCATGAACTGGCCAGAATCCATTATAAAAGGAATAAGGTGTATGTTTCCAATATAGATGGGCAATGGCAGATCGATCTGGTGGATATGACAAACCTGGCCGACTATAACCAAGGTTACAAGTATCTACTGACTTGTATAGATATTCTTTCTAAATATGCCTGGGTCAGGGTACTGAAAAACAAAACGGGTAAAGAAGTAACGACGGCTTTTCGAGAAATTTTGGAGGAAGGTAGAGTTCCTGTCAAACTTCAGACCAATAGCGGTAAAGAGTTTCTCAATCGGGAATTTCAAGGCCTGCTCAATAAACACGGGATTAAACATTTTACCACTGCTAGTGAATTAAAGTCTTCGGTGGTGGAGAGATTCAACCGAACTCTGAAGACCAAAATGTGGAGTTATTTCAGTTCCCGGAATACCCGGTCCTATCTGCAAGGGCTACAGGACTTGGTGAAATCTTATAATCTGAGCTAGCAGTGAGGTATAAAAATGGCCCCTGCCGAGGTGAATAGTTCCAATTCTTGGAAAGTGTTTAAAACCTTATACGGCCTAACTAAACCCCAAAGAAACCCAAAATATAAGTTCAAAGTCGGTGATACGGTAAGGGTGTCGAAATCCCGGAATCCTTTTACCAAAGGATACGAACAAACATTTTCAGACGAGGTATTTACCGTTTCTGAACTAGTCCCGAGGGAGCCGCCTGTCTACAAGCTCAAAGATTATGACGGCGAAGACATTATAGGCTCCTTTTACGACACGGAGTTACAAAAGATTCGAGGAACAGACGTCTTCAGGATTGAAAAGATTTTGGCGAAAAAAAATATCTATAGAAAAAAGCATATTTTGGTGAAATGGCTCGGATGGCCCGAAAAGTTTAACAGTTGGATCCCTGAAAGCTACGCACAAGACGTTAAATACTGAGAAGCAAAAATTAGTATTTCATTCACAGGTACTTATAATGGGGACAAAAAGCTTTTAACGTCGTTCTTCCTAGCAATTCCTCCCGAGATGTTTTCCCTAACAATACCATCGCCAAGTTTACTGTCAAATTAGCCGCACCCATCAAACTACAGGGTCCCTGGGAAGTTGGTTTGGCTGAAATCCAGTATCTTCACACCTGGAACACCCTAGACAAACCGGATAATGACTTTATTGTGGTGTCCCTGCGATTAACCAGGTTTTATAGTATTCCTGCAGGCTATTACTCTAGCGTCAAGAAAGTGACCTCTAAGATGAATGAAGCGGTGGCGAAGGAACCCAAAGTCATCGAGGCTGGTTCTTCAGACTTACCGATACCGGAAAACACTGTGAGATTCCGCTACAATGCTCTGGAGCAAAGATTCTATGTCGTAAACACCGCGATGAAACTCTTCATGTCAGGGGGCAGTTGGGGAGAATTCTAGGAGCCCATTTAGACATGACCATAGGCCTGGTGAATGATGCTCCTTACCCCGCGGATATCAGAGCGGGGTTTTATACCTTGTACGTCTACAGCGACATTGTGTCTCACCAAAGAGTCGGAGACAGCTACGTCCCTCTCTTGAGATGCGTACATATTGAGGATGAGATGAATAAGATTACCACAATCACCTATGACAAGCCGCACTACGCTTCGGTCAGCAAGACTCAGTTTGACCATTGAAATAAAGACGGATCAGAACAAAGTGGTTCCATTTCAGTTTGACAAGGTCATAGTCAAGTTACATTTCAGACCCTCTAAGAGGTGTGTGCACGACTAATACAGAGATGAGATCTTACCTGGACCCTAGCCCTTATGTGCATTATTACGAATCCCAAGCGGGTAGTGGACTCCCGTGATGTATGGCTCTGGGATCGGAGAAATATTTCGAGGTCTGTTTAGAAGAGCTTTGCCTCTCTTGAAAAGAGGATTCGAAATTGTCAAACCACACATTAAATCAGCCGCCAAGAATATCATCAAAGACGTGGTGGCGGGGGCCATGTCCGGAGCTATGACTTGAGGAAGCGAAGAAAATCAAGGGGGGTTGGGGCTGATGGTAATGAGGAAAACTAAACGTAAGAGACCTCCTGGGTCACGCGCCGGACCCATCTTTAAAAAGACACGCCATTCAGCTTTTACATCATTTTCTTCTCTCTGCCACAAGGATAAGTCCCGTGCCCGCAGAAAAAAGAAATCGAAAAACACTTTTTTAACTCAAAATGTCTTTCGTTCATCGCATGTCTCAAGAGTATGTGAAATCCAAATTGGATTTGTTTACGGTACCCTATACTCAGACTAGCGTAGAAAAAAGCACCTACGTCGAGGTACCCCCTCTCTCAGTTCTGTCTGAAGTCACACTGCTAGAGTTTCTGATTACTGGGAACGGTGAAGAATACTTGGATCTGAACAACACGCTTCTACACGTCCGATGCAAAATCATTAATGCCAATGGAACTAATCCGGCCCCCGTGGCCAAGGTAGCCTTTGTTAATTATCCGATAGCCGCTTTATTTTCACAAGTGGATGTGACCCTCAGAGACCGCTTAATATCACAGAGTTCCAGCCTTTACCTATACTGGGCCCTTTTTGAGGGCCTGCTAAATTACAGCAATGAAACTCTCAGGTTCCAATTTGTGTCGGGTCTTTTTTACAAAGACACGGCCAACGAACATGAAAACACCGCCTTGGACGGACCAAATGAAGGATTCAAAAAAAGAAACGGTTATACTGCCCAGGGTAAAACAGTAGAACTCCTCGGTCCTATTCATTCTGACCTATTTTTTCAAGAAAAATTCATTCTAAATGGGGTGGACGTCAGAATAACAATGGTGTGGAGAAAAAATGAATTCTGTCTGATTTCCGGAGATGCTGAGCGTTACAAAGTAAACATTTTATCCACCGCTCTTTTTGTCAAGAAAGTTAAAGTTTCGGCGGCTGTGAAAATAGGGCACACCCACGCCCTCACGACCGCCAATGCCAAGTACCCTGTGGAAAGAGTGAATATGAAAGTTCTTAGTATGCCGACAGGGATATGAGTGAGCAATCAGGAGAACTTGTTCTTGGGACAACTGCCCAAGTACGTGGTCCTAGGCATGGTGGATAATGAGGCCTTTTTGGGGGATTACGTCAGAAACCCTTTCAATTTCAAGCATAACCAGGTGGAGTTCCTGGCCTTGTATTTGGATGGAGAGCAGATTCCAGCCATGCCCTTTCAGCCCAATTTTGCTAATGACAACACAGCTCGAGAATATTACAACCTCGTGTTGAAAAACCAACCTCTAGACATCAGTCGTTCTGACTTCTCCCGGGGATACACCCTGTTTGCCTTTGATTTGACGCCTGATCAAGAATGCAGAGACCATTTCTCCTGGTGAAAACCGGGAACATGAGATTTGAAATACGTTTCCGACAGCCCCTACCCCATACTGTGAATCTAATAATGTACGCCGTCTTTGACAACATTATTGAAATAAACCAGAGAAGAAACATCCTTTATGATTACTAAAAAAGCATGAACACCCTGCAGATCGAGGAACTCCTGGCCAGTAATCTGTTCAGGAAATCTGTTTTACAGAGTGTTGGCGTGCAACAAACTGCCTGAAAAAATACTTACGGATCTCCCGGCCATGATCATTGTCAACACTCACCGTCAAAACCAACCCGGAGAGCACTGGTTGGCGATACATCTCAGAGAAGACGGAACTGGAGAATTTTTTGACTCCTACGGAGCCCCACCAGACTTTATCTATTTTCCTGAGGAAATATACAGCTTTTTAAACAGAAACTGTAAAGAAATTATTCACCATACCCGACAGCTTCAAAGCTGGTTTTCCAGCGCCTGCGGGCAACACTGTATTTTTTTCCTGCATCACAGAGGAAAAGGACGCTCTTATAAAGAGGTCATGAAGCTGTATTTTAATGAGGTCACCAAGAATGATTATATGGTTCAAAAATTTGTCAGCACCTTGTTTAAGAACACTTCTAGAGGTTTTCAGGATCACCCCTGTATGCAAAGTTCTAATGGCCTGTAATTATCTTAATAAAGAATAGACAGTCTGTATAATCAAATGTAATATTTTATTAAACAAAAATATAATTACATTTCAATAAGGAATCCATTCATTCTTTTTGTGAGATCTGGTTTTCTTGTCAACAGGTGAAGCAGACGCAGCAGAGACCGTGGCAGCAGTGGCGGCAGCGGCAGTGATAGAGGCAGAGGGTTTGAAACTCTCTAGAAGTTCTCTTGTGTCAGCATTTGGCACGGCAGAGGCTGGAATGTTCAAACTGGCCAGGGCCTTAACAAATTCTTTCCACCCCGAGGTCTCCTATAGGACGGAATGTTGTGTCGGGTGGTCAAGTTCCGCATTAGATCGAACATATTCGTCCCAGGTAACGGTTCTCCACGAAGCACAAAGTCTCCCAAGCCATTCCAGTAGGTTATATTAGGGTTATACGACATTTTCTGTAAAATAATTTCTGTAAAATATTTCTTTGATTTATCCGGCGCACTTTTCAAAATCTCGTCGTACACCCGGTTAATGGGTTTACTAGGAGCCTCTTTGAGAGCCCCCGGCAGTTCCTCTTTGCTCTCGGCAGGCAGCAATAGTGTCAGAGGCCTGGTTTCTTTATCCGCTTTTTTCACAAAGGTCAAGTATCTTTGCAAGACGCTCATATAAAGTTTAACTTTTGCCTTGGCACCCAAGTCACTACATTTGAGTATGAATTTCATCTGTTTATCCAGTTCACTTTCCGTAGCGCTTAAAAGGTCGGGGGAAGCTGGGGCTTTCTGTTGCCATTGAACCATTTGCTGTTGAGGGACCAGGTACATCTTGCGCGTGTATTCCATATTTATACTCTTGACCCTACTAAACTAGTAATGAAAGGAATGGCGGCGCTTAATAGGGCTCCGAGAAAACACCCTTTCTGATTTAAAAGGGCTTTTTTCTTTTTAACGGTGAGTTTTTTATCACTTCTTCAACAACTTAAACTGTCTGGACGTCAGGGGGACGTGGCCTTTTAAAGTATTGAGAGCTATTTCTGACAGAGTGTAAATTAAATCGTCAGCACCGCTTTTCTTCGACGACTGGAGCCCCTATGTAGGGTCTTGAGCAGAGGGAAATTTCTTTTTATTCTGCATGACATGCCAGCTCTTTCTCAAATACTTGGAAAATTGCCCGTCTTTATCTTTTCACGACGTACACCGCAGGCCAGTCGGGAGGAAACAATCCGGTACATAAACGAAATTCATCAGGCATATGGGCTTTCAGATCCACCAGCAGATTACCGTAAGGTTGTCTTGTAGCGTCCTCAAAGGCCTCCAAGAAAAATTTAGCCCTCCCGGGGTACATTTGATGCGCTAAATTGGTAATTTGAAGTTTATCTCAAGGATTTTTAAAGAGGGTAATGTAATTGGCATTCAGGTTTATCGTTCTACTTTTCTTGCCTTGAAAAAATAAATTTTGGACCAAGTAAATGATGGACAGATTCCTGTGGTGAGTATATTTTGTGAAGGCCCTCTCTATCTCTTCACTATGACTCGCCTGTTCCATCAAATCGTCCACGATCACCAAGTTAACACGATCAGGCGGCAGTAGTTCGTCTTCGCTTAAGGAGACGGGTAGCCCTTCCAAAAATTTGGTTTTGGGAAATTGGGCTAGCAGTTCGTCATACAGAGGCTGCCAGCAGCTGTAAAACCAGACTATATTGTTGGGGCGATGAGAAAGCACATGGTCTGCGTGCTCCAATAGCTTTTTCACAAAATATGATTTGCCCGAACAAGAGGGTCCCAAGACTATTTTCGAGAATGGATGCTGAAGTCTAACATCAAAACCCTCTTTAGTATCCATAGGGGAGAGTTGTGAAATCGGGCAATAGAACCCTTTTGTTGTACACCACTCTGAATCTTTTTCTGAGTGGACGATTTTGCAAAGTCAGGTTCTTTTTGTTCCTATGAATCTGCGCGCCATTTTATTTCATTCGTGAGATCGTGTTCTACAAACCTATGCACTAGATCCATTAAAGAGTATAGGTTTACCTTTTGAGCCGTTTCGTGATTGAGAGTAATGCCCTTTACCTTCGTGCAGACCTTGCCTTTGAACGTTTTGTACGCGTACATTTTTGGACCCCCAGAAACAAATTCTTCTATGAAATCATCAGGATCTAGTTCGCTGGTGAGTTCCCCTAAATAGTCACCGAGCAGTGGGGTGTACTGCCTGGGCAAGGCTGTGAAAATAACGGAATCTGTATTATGATACAGAATCCTCGGCCCTAAACGTTCCAGCAAATCGTACAATTCTAGGCGGGCATAGGCCATTGTAAAAGCGGCAATCACCACATTGACGGGGCCGGGTAGAACGTATCTGTCATCCGCATACCTCCACTGCACTTGAGCGATTTTGTCGCTGACAAAACCAAAATAGGACACCCTATACACGTCTGAGAACAGGTAATTGAAGAATTCTTGGGTGTGTTTAACAAACGTCGTGGTCAGTTGATTAGGCTTCTGAACGAATTTTCCCCAAAGAGAATTCAGAAATAACTTGGAAATTTGTCTCTTAGCAGGGTTGGAGACGGTGTTTTCACTCTCCAATAAGACACTTTCTTTTATGAAATAGTCGTCAACATACCACCGGCGGGAATTTTGATGAATTTTGATGTAATCGGAAAATAAATCGGAGGTGCTCTGTTCGTAGTGCCAAATCTCATGTATTTTTAAAACTCTATACCCTTTATTTAAGGCTTTTAGTATTTCAACGCTGCACCAGGTTCCTGTTAAAGACCTTTCCCGATCATTGTGACGGCAAAGGCCGGTGGTTGTTTGGGTTTCTGCACACGTATGGCACAGAGTGAACATCAATTTACCGCAAATTCTTAAAGGGAGGACCGGAAAATACAGATTGCGAGGGGCTAGCATGGTGATTTTAATGAGCCCAAAGTAATGTTTAAGATCCGCAAACTCCTCAAAAACAAAGGTCGGATGGCCGATCGGGTAGGTTTTTGTTTTGTTGACATAAGTGTACGGACTTGTAAAATCGTAATAATGCATTTGCTCGTCACCTTGAACCTTATGATATAATTTGATAGCGTTGGTGCGGCCTCCATACAGGGCATCACGGGGATTGATAGGTTCAGGAAACTCAAAGCGTTTTAAGCAATCCTGAAGCTCCGAGTCCTCTTTTTTCATGCTTTCCCATTGATGTTCCCAAATCACTCTAACCGTCAGATTAAATTTTTCACGCAATTCCTTCAGCTTGTCGTCAAACGTTTTAAACAAATCAGCAAAAGGTTCCCCCGTGAGAGGATGTTTAGCTTGATCCTCGTAGCATTCTGGGCAACCGTGATAAAAGCAGCAAACTCAAAGACCTTCGGGAACCCATCTTTACTTCACCGTGATTCAGGGTGTGTCGAATGTTTATTTTTTCCTTCTCGGAAAGAAACATCAGTCATTGAATAGAAGCATTAGAATAAGCTTTGTGAGTGCTTTTGTAATGATCACTCGGAATTAATCCAATCGTGTTATCAGGCATGCAATTTTGTCTGTACATGGACAGGCAGAGAGAAGCTAGGGTCATACACTGAAAAGGATCAATATTACCGATCCTGAGCACTTCCTCTCTAAATTTCATGCATGCTGTTCTCAAAATAACCACGTCATTTCTACAAAAGTAAGCCATTTTTATCGTCTAAAGTTGAAGGTACCGCTTTTAATCGAATCGTACCAAGACAAAAATTCCTCTCTTTCCTGGCTAATCATGTGTTGAATGCCGTAATATTTAGGTTCGGGGTACGGCCCGATGTAATTTTGATTTTCAATGGTGTTAAAGAAATGGGGAAAGTATCCTTTTTGAGCCTGGAATCCCAGGGCTTTGGGCATACCGCTCAATTTCATGGGTAAGAAGCTCAAGTCATAATCTTCTTCTATAAAACAGATTAGTTTACAGCCCTGAGCTGTAACTGTTGGGAGTTTGCCCGCTCTCAACGAGATATTTCATTAGGAAATAGCCATCATACCCCTTAGAATTGTGAGCTATGAACATGTACTCTTGGTATTTCGGGCGTCGATATCTGTGGAAGAACTTTGCAACGCAGTCCTCCCCGGCCCAACTCCACGATTGACCGTTCCAATGCATGCAGTGGATGTAATTGGGGATGTGGATGCCGTCATCTTGACGGCACTCAAAATCATAGAACACGTACTTTTCGTGGAGCAGTCTTTGCGGTAAACTTTGAATAAAACACTGATGATTATCGTCCGATTCTTTCACTGACTATTCTACAAATGCGACAGTGTTTGGTTCGACACTTGTGAGGTTTTGAAGAGGCTTTCAAGATGTATCTCTGTTTGCAGAGAGGGCAGACTTTACGGACATCGCAGATACTTTCAGACCTGCGCATCTTTTTATTCCATTTGCGTGTTTTGTGGAGTTTAAAGCAAAGCCTTGATCGACAGAAACGCTGACATCGGAACACCAAAAAGCCTCCCCATCAACCCAACCGTCTGTAGATAAACAGACGTCACAGTGCTGCTCACAACGATGTCATGACAGGCTAGAATACCCCGTGTAGCAAAAATCACAGATGTAGGAAAATCCCAGAAAGCCTTTTAGATTGAAAATACCGTTAATAATGTTCATGATGCAAAAACAGGAAAGCCGTCTTTGTTTTTCTGGCACCGGACGCTTCAAATTTTAATAGAGCGTTAGTGTTTGGTTCCCGGTACCAGACGATAATTTTAATTTCCATTAACCTCTCAAACTTTTCAATATCTGAAAATGTTACTTTCTGATCCATTGATAATCCGACCCTGACGTGCAATCGACGAGCCTCTTGTTCACACAATTTCTGATTGGTTCTGAACCTAGCGTTTAATACAGCCAGCAAACCTCTGGAAAAACAACACTGATCATCCAGGTTGAAGGAGATCCATAGGTATTTCCGTTTCTTTTGAACGATTACATCACTGTAAAGGGTACAGGTTTTACTCCTAGATCCCCCAGATGGAACTCTCACTACCTGAATGATTAGCGTCAGACTGGAATTGGCTAAAATAGTAGCGTGACTCTGGAGAAGTAATTCAATTTGATTAAAAAAATCCTCCACAGAAAGCGTACCCACGGGGATTAGGGAAAAAACACTGGGGTTGAGAGGTTCGGTCCATAATTCTAACTGCACTAGATCCCTAGGATCCAAAGTGCTCGTAAAACTGTCTAATATTTGTTGAAGGGTCTCGTGTATATGATTAAAAACTTCGGCGAATGAATCAAGTGTGTAGGCCTCAGAAAAATTGAAGCGATATCTAATCTCGATATTGTTACATTTTTGGACACTCCATTATAGATAAATTATTTAATCTAGAAGTGGAGGGCTGTGGGGAGCTTACTGACGAGTCTGAAGAGGAAGGATTGTCCGTATGTGAGGTAGAGGGCTGTGGAGAATCGGCATCGAGACTCAAGTTTACTCCGGACGGATTAGTCACTCCGGAGCCTGTCTGAGGAGTTGCAGTATCCGAATCTGTTAAATCATCAGCAGGCGAGTGCTGATGCGAGGTAGAGGGCTGTGGAGAGTCGGCTTCGGAAGTCGAGTTTATCCCAGACAGATTAGTCCCTCCGGAGCCTGTCTGAGGTGTTGAATTATCCGACCCTGTTAAGTCATCAGCAGGCGAGTGCTGAAGATGGACCTTGCAGCACCCTGAGGTAGAAGGTTGTATTAATGCGTCACTGACAGAGAAGTGTTGAAGCGGGTAGCTACTTACCCCAGAGGAGCATGAGGACCCTGACACCCCCCCGAGGTAAAAGTTTGCGGGGTTTTTACATTCGTATCTAGGGCATAAAGTTGTTGTGCTGGGCCTGAAGACCTTCCGGCCTCAAAAATTGTCGATCGGATGAGTCACTGGGTGTGGTGATTGAACAATTTGAGGAGATCGCGGAGGGGTGGGGATTTTAGGGGGCTTTATGGAATATTCTAGGTTATCAGACATCTCTTTTAATAGTCTCAGGTTTTCACTGGACGGTCTTTTCCTACCTTTACGCCCTCCAGAATATTTACATCCCCCGTCTGTATCACTGCCACTACTGTCACTGCCGGTGTCGCTGCTTCCGCTAGAGCTATTTAAAGGCATGACCTAAATTTAATCAAAGGCTACAATTATGAACACAGAATATAATATGCAATTATGAACACAGAATATAATAATTATGATCACACAATATAATAATAATTTGCAAACAATGTTATTTTCATGAAAAAAAAAAGTAATATAAAACGGCTCCTTTAATTATGGATTAGATGGACGTAAAATGCATACATATGCATCAAGTCTAAACATATTCCTGGTGTGGAATTGTACACAGGAGCCTCTAATTCTACAAATTGCACCAGTAATTATGAAGTTGTTTGGTCAGTTGTTCCAGTCTTTCTCGATGTCTCCACTGATGGTCAGGACGAAGGGAATATCGGGGTGAATAGCGGCTTCTACACCGATATCCGTGGTCAGAGTAAAGCGCTGCCGACAAAGGGGACCACCTGTTAGAAAAAGATGGCGTCAGGGATAGTGGAGAATACTGAACACCGCCCCCAGAAAGCGCCAGAGAATACTGAACGCCACTCTCAGAAGGCACCGGAGAAAACTGAACGCCGCTCTCAGAGGCCGCCGGAAAATGCTCAACGCCTCTCTCAGAGAGAGGAGGGGTTTGTAGATTCTGCCAGTTATGGTACAGGGCTAGATTTTCTGATCCTTCCAACACTTGACTTAAAAAACCCGGGGGGCTGCGATCTAAAAATAAAGTATGAACTTCTTAGTTAAAACCCTCTTTTCACAAAATCTGGATTTCTGTATACCTCCTATATTTCTTCGGTAAACTGAAATCTAAAATGACATTTACTGCTGCTGAGCCTCCTGTGGGAAACCCTTTGAGAAACTGATTCACTCTGTAAAGAATTAGCGTCTAAAACAAAAAAAAACAAAAAGGCATAAGCTCTGCTTCCAAGGCTTGTCACGGTTCATAAAAAAACATGCACGCGCTCTCTTTAAACAAGCAATCCACACATGCACCCACAGCTCATGCTTTATCACCCTGCAGGCTCTATTCTGGTAGATGCCTGTCTATATACAAAAATCTTTTTTACCGTAGCTAGACAAACTCTCACCCCTAAATAGGTTATTTGTAAATAAACGCTTTAACAAAGCGCACACGCATTCCCTACACCAAGATGTTTAAAAAGGGACAACCTGATTCTTAAGATATAAGCTCCTAAATACCTTAAAATATTAAGCCTATTCATTTACACATGAACAATACACTGGAGACATCTACAAGTCACCCGGACTTGGAGATACTAGGCGTTATTAAAATAATTACATTTAGCGAAATGAATGAAAGCGCTTATTCCCGAGCGCGCTCCCCCAATTCACTTACACGTGCTCCCAAGCGAGTACACGCACGAGAGCTCACAAGCTCGCGCAGACACATTGTAAACATAATCAATTATTTTTTAAAAAAAGGTTCTTACCTAATTCCATATAATAAATCAGGACTCTATGGGTATATAATCCTCTAAAAACAAAAAAATAAAGGAATCAACCGTCCATTTTTTACAACAAACTTTATCATTATACTCAAATATTCACTCACACATACCCGGTACAGATATAAATGGCTACAACTGATCATGCGCACGCTCTCTCACACACACACTCCCAAACTTTATGCGAACATTTTAGCATTTTAAAAAGAGCCTTACCGATTTCTGAGTCTGCTCGGATGTACAATTCTAAGAAAAAAAAATATAAGGATTGAGTTAATCGCTAAGATTTCAACCCATCGTTTTTAAAACATACTCGTTTACGCTTATAAGAATCATGAATAGGGCTTACCGTGATTCTGAGACAGGCCGTTTTCTGCAGAATAGTCTGTATGAACGATAATTATATTTCATTTAGTTCTAGTCATTAAAAGTAGAAATCATTAAGAATTTCGTGAAACGCACCGTCACGGCTGAAATTCATCTTGTCGTTCTGGATGGCAAGAAGGTAACTGAGTTGGTGTACCTAACGCAACTCAATTTATAGAGGAAAGATCTGTATTTTGGAAGTGATTTGTGATGCCAGATGCACGACAAACATTTTAATTGTACCTCCGTGTGTTGTCCGGGTTCACATTCAGGCCTTTGACCGGACACTGAAAAGTCCAATATTTTTTTAAAAGTCACCTTTGTAACCCGACGCTTTCATCTAGTATCTGAATGTCACTAGGTAAGGCCATTTTTCACACTGAACCCCGAATGATCTGACCTGGGTTTAAAGATCATGATCTGATCTGGTCCAGGGGACTCAACAGATGCCTGTAAGGTGTGAATTGTTCCCAAAGGTTTTGCCAAAGAGTGTTTTAAAAATGCATTTCTCTATCCCCAGAGGTCCGTGTCTGGTCTTGGGGACTCAGCACACGCCTGTGTGAATCGCTCCCAAAGGCTTTGCCAAAGAGTGCTTTAAAACCCTCTGTCCCCAGAGGGCCAATCTGTTTAAGGCTTTGGATTTAAGATCCAAGGGACAGATGCCAGCGTGATTTTGAATCCCGCTTCTGATAAATATTTGTGCTCTGTTCACTCTGGGATTATCTGAGTACAATTCAAACTTTTAGAAAACTAATCGCAATGTGTTTTCCTTAGGGGCAGCTGTTAATTTAAATGGAAGGTAATGGAATGGGCTTTTTTAAAGATATACTTTTTATATCTATAATAATAAAAGGCAAAGCCCTCACTGACTGACTGACTGACTCACTGACTCACTCATCACTAATTCTCCAACTTCCCGTGTAGGTGGAAGGCTGAAATTTGGCAGGCTCATTCCTTACAGCTTACTTACAAAAGTTAGGCAGGTTTCATTTCGAAATTCAAAGCATAATGGTCATAACTGGAACATATTTTTTGTCCATACACTGTAATGGAGGAGGCGGAGTCACGTATCGCGTCATCACGCCTCCTACGTAATCACGTGAACTAAAAACAAGGAAGAGATTTACAGCACGAGTCACACGCGGGAACGAAGGTAAATGACGTTAATTTTTGACTGTCTTTTAATACTGTGTAAGCATACATATTAACACATGTGCAATTAAACGTGTGCATTTACGGGGTGATTTCTCAGGCTTAAAAGCTCACCTTTTATCAAACGCGGGAACAAAGGTAACTGACATTGTTCACTGTCTTTTAATACTGTGTAACCATACATATTAACACATGTGCAATTAAACGTGTGCATTTACGGGGTGATTTCTCAGACTTAAAAGCTCGCCTTTTACTAAAAAGGTAAATGCAAAACTATTTTCAATCAGTTTATTGAAACGCTCCCGTTAAGGATTGCAATAACATATTCGCGAGATAAAAGAACTAAGTAGGGGGAAATGGAGGAAGAGCCGCGAACAGCTAAGAGCAAAAAATTAATTAAACAATTGAGAACGGAGCGAGTTAAGCATACAAGCATGTTCATAAGGGAAACAAAGCACGGTGTAAAACGTAAGTTTAAATTAAGTTTATAGAAACACTCCCACTGCGGATTGCAATAACATATTCGCGAGATAAAAGTTTAATGAGAAGACACGAGGTATAAACGAACCACACGCCGTGGCGCAACGTTAGGGGCAACAGTTTCAACCATTCTATGATCTGCTTCTCGCAACTGAAAGACGGCACATGGCGGATGTTAGCCGACTTGCTGACCGCAACGTTAGGGGCTTCAACTATGGCGCTGACGCCACATCTCAGTGCCAACACTTTGCAGACTGTACTTAAAAGACACTCCTCACTGGACAGTTAAAAAGACCAATCAAACTAACGATGACATCAAGTATTACCCAATCAAAAGTAGGAAAGGAGGCATCTTCATAAAATGCGTGTGGGATGATTTGCATGAGACGCTGCTTTAAAAAAAAAATGATAAAAAAAATACGGGATAAATCCCGTCCAGTATTGATTCAAAACGGGACGCGCAATTTCATTCTCAAACGCGGCACGATTCCGTATTTTAAAGGACGGGTGGCAACCCTACAGTGCCAGGTAACCACCCATACAATCAGATTGTGATTCAGACTAGGAATGCAATGAATGTAATTACCCCGATCTACATACAAGGCGAAAGTCTTGCAACATTCAAAGATGATGGTTTGGGATAATTAGTACTTATTAAGTACACCATGGCACATAAAAGAGCTTATGAAGCCTTGAACCGAAAAAAGCAAGATCTCAGAGATCGTAAAAAAAAAAAAGGAGGTAATGTCGTTTTACTCGCTGTACATTTTAGTCAAACATTACCAGTTATTCCACGAGGGAGACCAGCAGATGAAGTCAACGCGTGTTTAAAATCCATGCTTCTCCCACGCTCGGTTATATGTCGCGTGTTCTCGGGTAGGTACACCAAAAAATGTATACATTTAAGCATGTAATGGGCAAACAAAAAATGAGGTATACCCGAAGGCACTGCAGTAGTACTCAATGTAACTTTACTTCTTAAATGTTAATGTTTTACTGTTTAATAATTTATACGCTTCTTATATATTGTTCAAATTCTTTTATCAAAATACCAGTGACAGCGCAATGCACAATAACATGGAGTGAATACACCATACGCATCTGCCCACGGCCGCCCTGGTGTGCGCAGATAGGAGTTGATTCTAAAATAAAATAAACATAAAAAGAGTAATACAATCATCACCCATAAAGCGTATAGCAGACGTGACGTATTATATATGTACCAGATTTCAAGTCAATAGGTGAAACGGTTTGCAAGCTACAGGTGATTTAAAATCCTGGACAGACCAACGAAAAGCCACGGTAGCAAATTATAGAAGAAGATTTTACTGTTTAATAATTTATATTTATATGAAATGTGCTTCTTATATATTACTTCATATTCTCATATGATAATGATGTTAATGTTGTTTATATTGATTTCTATGTTATTGTAAGTGCATCTATGTGTGTATATGTATGTATGTATGTATGTATGTGTATATATATATATATATATATATATATATATATATATATATATATATATATATATAAAATATATATATAAAAAATATGTGTATATGTATATATAATATATCTGTATATGTGTGTATATGTGTGTATATGTGTATATGTATATATATATGACAGCAACACTCATAACAATGACAACACAATTACATTGACAGTCATGTTACGTTATTTTTAAAATGTTTCCTTTACTTTTTCATAACCTCTTTAACACACTACTTCTCCGCTGCGAAGCGCGGGTATTTTGCTAGTAAATTATAAAGCCAAGGATAGATTCTTTAACCATCTCAAACGGGCTATAAAAGGTCACTGTTGCGTATTATTTAACGGTGTGTATGATTTTTAAAATCCTTTAAAAGTTAAGTACAACCTTTACATATCAGGGGCTTTAATTGAACTATATTTAAAATGGGATGGGAAAGGGATTGTTTTATAAAGCCAAGGATAGATTTTTTATACGTCTCAAACGGGCTATAAAAGGTCCCTGTTGCCTATTATTTAACTATGTGGGTGTGATTTTTTTAAAATCCCTTAACTTTAAAAGTTACATAACTTGTTCTCCCGGACTGAGGAGCTGCGCGCGAGCGAGCGAGCTTAGTGCGCACTCCCGTTCCAGGGTTAGGGTGGGGGGAACTTACAGACATCTGTTGATAAGCGGGCACTCGCACAACAC
The DNA here is from genome assembly GCF_900747795.2 of Erpetoichthys calabaricus. Taxonomy (NCBI): domain Eukaryota; kingdom Metazoa; phylum Chordata; class Cladistia; order Polypteriformes; family Polypteridae; genus Erpetoichthys; species Erpetoichthys calabaricus. Next base: position 55,333,948 of record NC_041405.2, on the reverse strand, counting down.
AGCAGGGAGGAGGGGTTAGGGGGGTGTCAGTTTCCCAGCCTGTGGCTGTATCTAGCGGAGCTCCGGGCTCATAGTGTTTTCAGCTATATATACCCAGCTGCTGATAAGGATGCTTGAGCAGAACGCAGCAGGAGGGTTTTACAGCAATTGACACGTGCCTGCTCGCAGGGGCGCAGAGACTGTCAGCTTTTTAGAGACCCAGGTACTCTGCTGTGTAGACAGAGAGCCGCTTGCCTGCGTGTACGCTTGGAGCTTCGACCCCTGGGGCCTCACACAGAGGCTGCCTGCTCTGCTCTCATGCCTACTAACAGCAGGAACAGCGCAAAGACTGTCTGGGGTCTTTCTCTGCTTGACTAAAATAAAAAATGGTTTACAAGTGCTAAACCAAAGTTTAGATATTTAAAGTAATAGATATTTTAAATACAGGAGTTCTTACCCAAAACAGTAGAGGCAGGAAAGGCTATAAGATAGATCACTCCGGCTGGAACATGCTCTGGGCCAGTCCTCGGGAGAAGTGGAAGGGGCCAGTCATCAGGGCCTGCCTGACCGGGAGCCGAGGCAGAGGCAGGTCCTTCATACCTGGGCACATGTCGACTGCCCTGACATGCCTAGACTTGTCCTCGGGAGAGGGGGGCGGGGTGAAGGAAGGGGCACACATCCATCAAGTCTGCTCTTGACAGAAAGGAGAACCAAGCAGGTGGGTGGGGGCGGGTTCAAGGAAGGGGCGCACATTCCATCAAAAGGCCCTTGACAGGTCCCTGGGGGTAAACAGGGGGTGGGGGCGGGTTCAAGGAAGGGTCACACATCCATCAAAACCCCCCAACCCACCCCTTGACAGGTCCCTAGGGAGGTTTCATGGAAGGGTCACACATCCATCAAAAAGTGGCGGGGCTTAAAGGTCATAAATCATTTTGACAGAAACACCATGGTTTATACTGCTCCAGTCCATTGCATGACACACATCTACATGAGGCCAATTTAGAATAATGAATTAACTTTAGGATTTGTGAGAAAAACTGAAGTACCTGGAAAAAAAACTGGACAGACAAGTGAAGAAGCAAACTCCAGATGCTGAATAAAATGTAAGATAGAGGTTGCTATCATTCTTTTTCATATTTAACTGGGCATTACACATCAACAAAAGATCAAATAAGACTGGAGACATGTAGAAACTATCATTTGATAGGCAGCTTAATAAAAAGTGCAGACAAAAAGACAAAAACAAATGATGGGAAGCAGAACTTAGGAAAACAAAACTTAGGAGGGCTGACTTTCTATAAGTGAGAAGATAAAAAAAAACAACACTCGACAGCTAGAGAAGAGGAGTCGCCCAACAGTGTGTAGGGTGTGGATTACAACGCAAATAGTACACTTAGGTGAGGTGATCTCACAATGTTTAGTGACAGGGACACCTTTCATTTGTCATTTAGCAAGCCGTGCTGCTGCAGAGCTGATCAGAGTATCCAGGACGCTTCATTCTTACTGTTCTGTGGAGAAAGAAGAAAATCAATACCTTCAGGTTTGTTTTAGTTTCTAATCTTCTATTTAGAATACTGGGCATGTTTGATGGGTTCATTTATGTCACTATTGTTTTTCCTTGCTGCACATACAACATTGTGAAGAACAATGCCTTTATTCTTAAAAGGTTCAATTGCACTTTTATTAATTTTTCTTTTCCATTATGAAAGGTCGTATTGTTACCATACAAGATCTATTCTGCCTGGCAGCAGGATGATTCTTGTGCTCTGTGACAACGCAGGACAAGAATAAATGGGAGTCAGAAAAATGGAGAGTATTTATCATAGTACTGCCATATAAATATTCAGTACCACATGGAGTGAAGCCATCACAGGGCATCTTAGGAACAGTGGGATCTACCCATCCAATTTTACTTATCCATCTAGTTCAGGGTCACAAGTACTGGCTGCAACACACAGCCAAATTCAGAATTTCAATTAGTCTAACATGGACGTCTTTGAGATACTCCACTCAAACAGTGCATGAACAGGAATTCAACCCCAGAACTCTGCGAATGTGAGGCTAGTCTGTCCCTTTTGATTCAAGTCCAAGATAGGCAGACATAAAGATTTTAAAATAAGTGAAATCAGAACGATGCATTGATTTAAATACATTTTATCAAAGTGTTTTGCTCTGTAGCAATACTGAGCAATGAAATTATGAAACATGTAAAGGCTCAGTAGTCAACATTAGGTTCAGTGCTAACAACAAGCCATTCAGCAGTCAATATTAACACATAAATTAATGACCCCAAACTTCTCCCAGTCTGGTAAGGAAATAATCACAGTGGTCACACAGGAATTCAACATGACTGCCTCCTTAGCCTCTTAGTAAAGAGGACAGTCCGATATACCAGCCAAGCTCCTAAGTATTGGAATATTAAATTGCAATATTAAAAATAATAATACATTTTATTTATGTAGCATCTTTCCCATGATCAAGACACTTCACAGAGTCGCAGAAAGAACAACAGGGTATATGTAACATTATTACATTATAACAAATATTTTCTGTACAGAACACTAAAACAGATAAATACAGAATATACAAAGCATTAAATAGAATAAAAAACAATAAACCAGAGTAAAATACTAAATTCTTTAATAAAAGAAAAGCCTGAACAAATAACATTTTTTGTGATATAACACACATACAATTTAACTGGAGCATCTGGACAGAGAAGTGAACTGAAAGAAGTGGCAGAATGTCAGCTGAAGTTAAACGCCTTCCTGAACAGATGAGTTTTAAGTTGTTCTTTAAAAGAGTGAAGGGAGTCAGCTGATCTCATTTATTTCGGGAGGTCATTCCAAAGTCTGGGTGATATACAGCTGAAGGCCATGTCACCCATAGAGTGCAGGTTAGTGTGGGGTACAACAAGATTGCCAGAATCAGAGGACCTTAGAGGGCGAACAGGAGCATAGTGATGGAGAAGGTCACTGATGTAGTCCAGTGCAAGGCCATTTAAAGCTTTGTAGGTTAATAATAGAATTTTAAATTAAATTCTGTAAGACAAAGGGAGCCAGTGAAGGTGAAGCAGGATGGCTGTTATGTGCTTACTGTTGCTGGTTTGTGTAAGGACTCTTGCAGCCGAGTTTTAAATCAACAGGAGCTGTGATAGAAGATTAGAAGCTACAATACTCGATGGGGGATGTGATGAAAGCATGGACAAGTTTCTCAGCATTAGAAATGGAGAGAAAGAATAAACATTGGATATATTATGGAGGTGAAAGTAAGAAAGTTTCTTAATGTGGTTTATGTGGGTGTAATAAGAAAGAGAGGAATGAAAAATGATACTAAGATTCCTTGCCTTAGAAGAAGGTCTGACAAGACCAATGTCAAGAGTGACTGAGAAGGAGTTCATTTTATTAAGTTGTGCTTTAGTGTCAATTTGCAGGAGTTCAGTTTTGTTGCAATTTAATTTTAAAGAGTTCTGCTCCAGCCAGGTTTTAATTTCACTGAAGCAAAAAAAAAAAAAAACAAACAAAAATAAGGTCGTAAAAATAGTATAATAGAAGCAGGTAAAGCTCAAATTAGCAGTAATAAAAATACACACATCTCCACCACATCTTGTTACAGATTTCCAGCAACATCATGACATTATGGGCGTCTCGGATTCCAAAAGAGAACGAAACAACATTCAACACAAAAAGCAATATGAAAACTTAAAAAGGAAAAGTTATAAATTTATTCCAAAACAGAGGCCAAAGGTGCCAAAAAACTTTGCCCCAACACACTACTCATTTTAACAATGTATCATATATAATCGCATTTAAGTCGGATCTTGAAACCTGAAAAATTGATCATAAAATCAGACCCTGACTTATACACCCATTCAAAAATACGACACTGAAATTTTTTTTTACATCTTCTTGCTTCCTCCAATTTCGCACCAGTCTCTCAGACACGTCAAATTTAGTTGCAGCAGCGTAGTTACCAATTTCTTTTGCCACTTCAACGACTTTTAATTTAAAACCAGCTTCATATTTTCTTCTGATCGAATGCTGCATCGTAGATAAAGGATGCTCTTACAATAAAGGTGTATGAGGGTGTGAGATACAAAAAACACAAAACAGTGCAAATGTCAGTTCGGAATAGTTCGGGTATTACCGTGTGGTCACGTAGGCACAATACATAGAAAAAAAAAGGCAGTGTGCTCCGTGGTTACTCTTTCAGGTGGGCATTAGCATATCAAAATCTCCTGGATCAATAGCGTGTGTTTTCCACATTCGACTTATATGACCAACATTATAAAATGCTGGAAATTATACAGTAAAATCAAGCCCCGACTTATCCGCGGGAGAACTTAAATGCGAGTATATACAGTACTTATCAAAAATAGAAATAAAAAATATCAAGTTCGAAGTCGAAATTCCATGAGAAGTAAGTTTAAAAAAGAAACTTAATACTTAAATAAAAGACTATCTAGGATAGCTAACTGGTAAAAATAAACTGCCCAAGCTAAACAATAACAAAGGAACTTTAAATGAGAAATTCAAAACAAAATTTTAAAAAATAGAATTTAAGGAAACAACAAGATGAATTAATTTCTAGCCAAATATCCTTAAACAAAAAATTCAGCAATTCTACATACCAAAGCCAACTCAAGAGGCAGAAAAAATGCCAAAATAGTGAAGAGACTGGAAACCAAAACAAAAAGGAAAACACGAAAAGGAACTGAAGAACACATTTGCAAAAGCAAATTGATGCCATACCAACATGCAGGGCTCTCATACAGGACTTTGAAGTTGATTTAATTAATGAGACACTTGAGAGTCATAATTGACAAAGGCAAAGATAAGGGAGCCAGAATAAATAAAGAACATAAAGAAAAATGAAGACAAACCACAAGCAGGAACATTAAAAAGTAAAGGGCAAAGCTAAGATACAAACTGAAATATGAAATAAATCTTTCATGATTTTGTGTTTTGGCCATATGTAATTCAATTTTATATATTTATTTGACTTTTTTCTAATTTTCATAATGATGGCGACATCACCACAGCACTATTGTGTATTTCTGCTTCTGTTGTGTGTGCCTCCATTTCATACGTTTCCCAAGTTATTTATGATCACTGTGTTCATTGCTTCTTCATGTGTCTAATTGTTTAACGTGGCATTATATTTTACTAAAGGATTCACTGAGATAAACAGCTAATAAATCAAATAATAAGTCATCTAATTTGTAAATAACTGAATATTTGTCCTGAAACAAGTAGGTATATCTTGATTGATACTTATAAAATATACTAACTGTGGGTTCAGAATTCATAACAATGCCTGCATTTAATATACAGTATGTAGTTTCCAGGAACTAAAAAATTAAATATTATTACATGACAACATGAGTTGCGTAATTGTGTAAAGGGAAACACCAGTACAAGGTGTTGTATTCTAATGAAAATGCCAGGCAGAAGTGAAATTATATTTAACATCAGATCCTTTTTTGTTATTTTTAGGCATGGATTCTTCAAGCTTTCATCAAGATTTGGGTGAGTCTGTGTCTTATTGTATTCATTGTTTGTTAAGTTCAGCTGATAAAAAGAAAAAAAAACAAAGAAAGAAGAAGAGGCAGATACCTTCACGCTTCTTTTAGATTTTAATTTAGCCAAATTATTTAAAAATATTATTTACTTTTTTAGTAAATTATGGAGTTTTGGAACACATATATAGGTACTTAATCATGCAATCTGACAACTTTTACATGCTTATTAACACATCCAAAAAAACTATGGTTTAGACAATTTAATTTGTATGCACCAGAAAATAAAATTATCCAAACACATCAGATTGATGTGTAATTGTGAGAGTGAGTTGGTCCTTTCATTATTTGAAAATAAAAACTACTTAATGAAACAGCAATAGAAATATTTTGCTGGAAGGTAATCATTTCTGTATGTTTTGTGGAGAGATTTTCATAGTAATGACAGACCAAAGCATGGACAAAATGACATTTAGAATACATCAAAAGGAAGACGGGCACTCACTTGCTGAGACAGAGGAACAAGACACAATACTGCAAAAAAGTAAGAGCTTCTATGTTGTGCATCACAGCCGACAGAAAAGAGTAATCGGATCCTCCATTACAGAACCCTAGCTTAGGCCTTCTCAGGGAGTGTGAGGAGTGTGATTCCTCTAAAGTTGGAACACACTCTTTGGTCCCCCTTCTTAAAGATAGGGACCACCATCCCAGTTTGATATTTCAAAAGCTCTGTCCCTGACCTCCACGCAATGTTGAGTAAGAGTTTCAGCCAAGACAACCCAGCAACATCCAAAGCCTTTAAGAATTCAGGCCAAATATCATCCACCCCTCTGGAGTCTTCCCACCCAGGAGTTTTTTAAACTACCTCAGTGACATCTGCTTCAGTGATGTTTGGGTCCTCCTCTGAGTCCCCTAGCTATGAAAAGTAAAAGTACAGCACAGTAAAAATTAATAAATGGTGTCAAAAGATGAGACAAGAGTGTGACAATGCGGGTTTGCAGCTGGCGGAGACCAACAACCACGAGCCCCTTCAGCTAATTTCCGTCTTGGCCTCCTTCTGGACGTTACTGCCAGACCGTCGAGGTCAGCTCTCCTCCCGTGATCTTTTACATACCCGTAGTCGCTCCTCAGATCCCATGGGAGGACACCTCTCTGCTCACCCCACTCACTTGTTTTCAGTGGGGCGAACTAGACCCTAGAGGGGCATCTGACTAACGCTCCTGTGCGGGGGCCTAGCTTGTGGTGTCTCCTCATCCAAGGTGGCCAGATCGTCCTGCCAAGCTGCCATTCATTCACGTTAACCTCATGCTTTCTCTTTTCCTCGATCCTTCCATTTCTCCCCCTACAATTTATCTATTCCCTTCTCTGGTGTCAATCCATATTTATACTCATACACATCCCCGCATGCCTCCGTGGGCGCAGTGCCTTAATCACATACCGCAGGAACCAAATGAGGGAATCAAGAACGAGCGCACCCACACGTGCAGGTGCGACACGCTCCAATTACCTCACTAACTCCCTGCGGTTGTGCGATCATGCCCACTGAGAACGGCACGGCTATACAGATTTTAAAAACCCAGCCTTTTTTGCAGAAGCCACGGACCCGCTATACCACAAAGAGAGCCAAATAAGGTTTGGGGCAGCCTTCAGTATAATTGATCCTGGCTACAGAATCATTGATTTTGTGTACAAGTATGTACAGTTTGGAATCAAAAAGAGAACAGGGGCCTCATGTATAACGCCGTGTGTAGAACTCACACTATAACATGGCGTAAGCACAAAAGCGGGAATGTGCGTACGCACAGAAAAATCCAGATGCAGAAATCTGTACATAGGCAAAGTTTCACGTTCTTCCACTACATAAATCCCGATCAGCGTGAAAAGTAACGCACGTGCACGCGCCTTCTGTCCCACCCCAACTCCTCCCAGAATTACACCTCTTTGAATATGCAAATCGATATAAATAGCCTTCTGAGAAAAGACAATGGGAAAAGCACGGGGGAAAATATAAGAATTTCAGCGAATACCAAGTGGAGGCAAAAGAAAAACGTACTATTTGTTGGTTTAAACAGTGGTATAATCAACAAAAGGAAGTTGATCGAGTGACAGAGTGTCGGACAAACTCGAAAGCTCAAGTTCACAAAGTCGCACAGTGCCCGAAATAAAAAAGAAATCACATATCAAAGTCGCCGTGAAAAGGCAAGTCGTAGCCCACCGTCTGAGTGTCATATGAAAGCTTATTAGGGTACAAACAAAAAAATAGGCACACAGTGGGAAAAAAGCACGAAATGTCAACTTTTATCTCGAAATTTCCACTTTAATCACGTAGTTTATTTTGCCATTAAAGTAGAACATCATAAACTTCATCTTAAAATCATTTAATTTACTAGTTTCTCAAATCCCATTGTAACTAAAGTAGGACGTTAAATGCTTTGTTCTGTATTCGATCTTCTTTGTGCTCTGTGTGTGAATCACTACCTGCTTCTTAAACGGGCTTTCTCTTTCTCCAACAAGACACATAATCCATTACATTCGTGATATTACAGCTCTCTGAATAATTAAAATACTAAGATGTATACGTGATATCTTTTTCATGATGATAGGAATGAAAGCATGTTATTAAACATGGGAACACAGTGGCGCAGTGCTTGTTCATATCTCATGCAAGAGGCTTGCTGCGCCATGCGCGACCTTCAATGAAATAATTTATCACAGCAGTACTGTCTCTTTCAAACGTACTAACCTCCAATTCCTGTCCTTATTCTTCTTTCTCCAAATACCCAATCGCCACACAATCAGCTATGTAATAGACGTGAAGCCATCTGTAAGCTTAGAATATCGATTCTTCAAAATTTTTAAGGAACATTGAAATATCTTCGTAGTACATGTTTAATTATTCTATCCGTCTATCTTTCCAGTGTCGCGTCAGCGCAAGAATACAACGCAATGCAGGAACAATCCCTGAACTAGCTAGCGCTGCAGCACCGTGTCCTCACATGTTTAATTATTAACAATACAGATTATTTAAATGAAGTTAAAGTTTTATCTGTATAATATAATCAACATATTTTGCTGAATTTCATCTTAAAAATGAATACCGTCATCATATGTAAATACGCGCTTTATAAAGAGGCGCAGGTTGTGCAATATTATAACTGTAGTGCAAGTTTACAGTGAGGTTATTGTACTTATAAGTAAACAGTTCTACAAGGATCTCTTGATGGACTGATTGAGTGCGTTTAGAGTCCTTGGGATGAAACCTTCTAAACCGCGAAGTCCGTACTGGGAAGTCTCTAAAGCGTTTTGCCGTGGCTCAAGCAGCGTCTGCTTCATGCTGTATACCGATAATTCTCTTTCCAATCAGCTGCTGCTGTGATTCCCCACTCAGATACAGTGATATAATACTCTGAGTGGTGCAGTGAGATTAATATGGAAAAAGATGATCTGCTGTGGCAACCCTTAACGGGACCAGCTGAAAGAAGAAGAAGATGCAGTGAGAGTAACAACGCTAAAGCAGTTATGGTATTTGGAATACTATGGCTATTCCCTGGACCATTATATTGCTGCAGTTTAATTGCAATCGGATGCATTACACTAATAAACAATATGCAGTTAGTTTCAGTGTATTTATAAAGCCGCGTCAGGAATGGGAATCTAAGAAAGAAAGGGTGACCACGCAGGAACAGTAGCACTGCTTTGATGCTGGGTGCTGCCAGTCTGCAAAACCGAGAGGAGAAATTGCGTACGCCAAGGTATGAGTTACCGTGGAAATGTGCGTGGCTTTACGCCACGTTTAGGTTTTATTCATCGTGATTTGAGCGTGGAAACATTCGTACGCAACATTTCTGTGCGTACGCACCGTTTATACATGAGGCCCCTGGTGAGGCTGAGATGATGGGTTTTTAAAGTGAAGCAGAGGAAGTGAGGTAATTATGACTGGAACTGGAAGTGACATCATCAGGCTCATGACCGAAAATGCCGTCGTCTGGACTGGAAGTAATGTCATCAGCCTTGTGACCAGAAGGGATGACATGGAGGCCAGACGGAATTTCTCATAACGGGTTTGCAGTGGAAAGAGAGAAAGGATTAGTGCACCTCGCCACCCCCCTGGTCTGGCGTGGAATTACCTTCCTTCGAGCCCTTTAGCTGCCTCCCATGCGCACGTGTGTGACAATGGGTGAAAGCAGCCAATACCCATTATGTAGAAAAAAACATGGACCAGTCATGTAGGCTTAATTTCATCTCATTCTTTAATTTCCATGTTGCTGCAGCAGCTAATTGCATACAGTAAGTTCTATATGCTGTACCATATGAGCTTTTAAATGAAGCTGCAGTTTTCTAACATTTATTCCTTTCATTCTTTCTTAGTCCTCTGCTTTCTCAAACCAAATTAATTCAAATCAAATTTTTTATTTGTTCCATACAATCAAACACAGTACTATGTAGTGAAATGATTAGTTGCTGAAGTCCAAAACTGTGCGTTACAAGAATATAAACAGACAATAAATAGTAAATTCATAACTCTATAAATGTCAATAAATATTAATATGTACAATGAAAATATTATAGATATATTATAAAAATATATCTAATCTCTATATATAAAATCCCTATGTGCGTCCAGGTGTCCGTGTGTGGGTGTCTTTTGGTGAAGTGCGCATGCGCGGGGCACGGTGCGATGTGCGATATTACTGTCAGAGAAAGTTAGAGGCGTTTTACGGAAATACAACCCAGTATTACTGTGAGAAGAAATTAAAGGTACATAATACAGTGACGCATATTACAGCCACATACAAGCCAGTATTACTGTCAGAGGAGATTAAAGGCATATTACCGATGCACACGCCTGTATTACCGCCAGAGAAAATTAAAGGTATATTACGGACGTACAAGCCAGCGGACGTACAAGACGGTATCCTTCAATAAGGGCACGCACAAAAAGGCGAGCCTCAAAAGGGCGACCCCAATTGGGCGCAGCGAATAATGGCGCGCGTAAATAAAGATCTGCACCATTGTTGCTCTTCACATATTCCAGAGCCATTTGAACTAAATTATCTACGAACTCCTTTATTCGCCGCGCTCAATTGAGGTCGCCCTTTTGAAGCTCGTCTTTTTGTGTGTGCCCTTATTGAATAGAGCCGTACAAGACAGTATACTGTCACAGAAAATTAAAGACACACAATACACAGCGGCAGCCCACGAAGAACGGTCAGCTCAGCAAGTAAACATCAACAAAAGAAAGGCTGAAAGAAAGAAAAATACGACCAACAAAAAGAATAAGGTCAAAGTCCCTTGCCATTTAATATAGACTGTTCCTAATAATGTTTATGCACTACTGTTCTAGCGCCCATTATTGTAACGGGCTAAATGACTAGTAAGACATAAATGACTTAATATTAGAGAATTAACAATAGGATATCATGTAGCTCTAGGCACTGTCCTGGTTCAGGATGTGGACTGACTGGGCTAAAGAGAGTGAGAGATTAAATATTACTGAACAACATTGGTGCAAGCTGATCTGCACAGAGCTTAAAAACACATCCAGGAGTGCCATGTGGACCTGCTGTCTTGCTGGTGTTCACTGTCCTGAAAGCTCTCCTTACATCTGGTTCAAACAAAGTGTCTCATAAAGTTCCATCTCATTAGTGTCAGTGGCCACTTGAAGTTAAATATACACTGCCATGACAATGATTAATCTAAACTCCAGGGCAAGAGAAAATGGCCAGCTTTTAATTGTCAGGAGCTCCATACTGGGCAAGCAGTAGCATGATAAAACAGCTACATTTCCGCAGTGGCACTAGTTTTTGTTAAGCATGAGACACACTGTACATCTCAACCTTGATTTGCTGGACTCCTCTGTTCAGTCCATATAGTAAACAGAGAGAGATTCAACAGGCCAAATTACACAATCTGATGGCGTTAGCCTTGTATTTTATCCTTGATCTGATGTTATCCAACTTGTTCTCTTGTGGCTGGACATTGACATGTAGTATTCTCAACAGAACATAAATTAAGCATTATAAAGAAATGAAAGTTTTATGGCAGAAGAATATCATAACAAAAGCTCATCAATAGAGAACAGAAGCGTACATGCAACTACACTGTGCCTGAGACAAGACCCTCTGCTTTAATGGTCATTGATCTAGGACTACCGCTTACATTAAAATTCCATTGTGTGTTCCTTTTGTTCATTTATGGTCCTTTGGTTATTATTATTTATGTTAATATTATTTATGTTTATTATTTTTTATAAATATGTATTTGAATTAGATTTGTTTTTTATTCAATATTTTATTTTTATTCAGTGAGAGAAAGAGGATAACAAAGTAAAACATTTTCATTAATAAATTTAAACTTTTCCCCACTGGTATTCACCCCATTGCAAAAGTCAACATTGTAAAAAATAAATCAATAAAATACACAGGTCATTGATGTTTTGTTTATGGTTTATTTTATATGTGTGGATGTTTTTCTGCCACGTCCCTTGTGTTTTTGTGGATGGTTCACCAAGAGGCTGAGCTCACAGCCCTACTATATAAATGCCCAAGGAAATTGCAGTCCCTCTGTGATTCATTAAATGCGCTCTGGCAAAGCTGGTGGTTATTAGTTGTAAATATTGTGCTCCTATTCTTTTTCACTGGTTTTTATGACTTCTTTGCAGTGGTTTTGGAAAAAAAAATCCAGATGCATAAAGCTGTGTGTACGCCAAGTTCCACGCACTTCCCGTTTATAAATCCCAATGAACATGAAATTTAACACACGTTAAAATTCTGGGAGGAGCCCCGCCCCGACTCCTCCCAGAATTTTACATATTTGAATATGTAAATTGATATAAAAGCCCCTTCTGTTGAGTAATTTTCTTAAAAGACAATGGCAAAAGCATGTGGAACAAAGAAGAATTTCAGCAAATGCGAAGTGGAGCCAAGAAAAAACGTACTATACGTATAAGCAACATAAAAGAAATTGCTAGAGTGATACAGTGTTGTGAAGGCACTCAAATGTTCAAGTGCTCAAAATAAAAAAAAGTGGTCAAATATCAAAGTCGACGTGAAAGGCAAGTTGCAGCCCACCATCTGTTTATTCTGTTTCAGACAATATTACAAAAGCTGACCCCTGTACCGAGAAAGCGAATCCATGCAGTGATGGTGCTGCTGTGCTGAGTACATCTTCAGACACTGGCTGCACACACACCTCTGCCATGGAAACCACGGGGCGACTGTCTGGATCTTTGCTGTTCTGGAGACACAAAATGCAATAGTGGATGCTGTAAGAGATGTGGCCAATGAACTAAGAAATATAAGGGCTGTACTATTTGATATTGACCACAAATGAAATGAATTGGTTAAAAAATAAATACCGCACCTGATTAAATGTTTTTACATTCTGCTAATTACATTCAAACAAAGTTGTAACGCTGTCTGATTTAGCTGATCATTTGGTGGGTCAGGGTCAGGTTCATTATATCTCATCTCTTCAGGTACGAGCAAGCCATGATTGTGTGCAATGTTATGCAGCACACTACATGCTTGCACATTGCGACACACTTTCAGTGGACCATAAAGCAGCACATTAATGGAGAAGAAATGCTTTCTGTTTACATTCGCAAATTCATTTTCTAAAGGTGCCTTCATAGTGTAGCATCGGCACAGAGCACCACAATGAATAGATTCTCTGCTCTTTACATGGCTCTTTGAGGTAACTTGCAGAGTTGTCATTTTATAGTTTCTCCTGCTATAGATAATGCAATGCCCACTCATTCTTTTGGTGATTCATCCTTGGCTGATGTAACTTGTCTGGCGTCGTTGCAATAGCAATGTGTGTGTAGTGGACTGCACCGATTACATTTGGAAAACCAGACATTGCTACAAATTGCACTTTGATTTTTCCCAGTTCAACCACAGTGTAAGGAAATCTTATACATTTGGATGACAAGTGGATAATACCCTTCTTATACAGCTGGCATGGAGCAACTCAGTGATGACTGCGAAATACCCAATCAGTCAGCAAGTTTACATTGAAAAGCTCCTGTGGTTAAAAACCCGAGAGTGGACAGAACTTGTAAAGGAGGAGGTAAAATACAATTCCTCAAAGTCTGCCTTTATTAAGCATGTGCTAGTTTAGCACACGGCTACAAGAGGATAGTTGCTGGAGATCGAAATCAACTTAGAAGCCAGTCGTCATCATCTGTAAATATGCACTCTCTTCTAATTCTTCCATTTGCGATGTCTTCTAGCAGCTGTGGTAGTTGGAATAGTTTGTCCACTTCATGCACCATTATATTGTTATAGAATGATTTCAATCAGGTGAATTAAATTTGTAAACGATATGCAATTAATTTCGGTGTATTTGATAAAGCCTACATCATGGATGCGAATATGAAAAAGAAGGGAAACGACACAGAAACAGTGACACTGCTTTGATGATGGGTGTCGCCAGTTTGCAAAACTGAGCAGAAAAGTGCGTACGCAAGTTCTGAGACTGCCATAAAAATGTGTGTGCCTTTTTTGGCAAGTTTAGATTTTATACTTCTCAAAGTGAGCATGGAAACAGGTGTGAACAACATTTTTGTGTGTACGCACCATTTATACATGAGGCCCCTGGAGTAGGCTGAGGCCAGGCTGAGGAGTAAGTCCCAGGCTGCTCTTGAAAGTACTTTTCTGGGTAGGCTCATGGGATTCAGGCCTACTCTGTGGCTCATTTTTCGAGGTCTCACATCACTTTGTCCATTTTGTGTACTGCACACACAACAAAACGAAGTACCGTAAAAAAATGAAACAACATGAACTAAAACATAGCTCTGTCCTAGCCAAGCCAGATTATGTACTGAAGCCATTACAGAAGGATGATGAACTTTTTCTGAAATATAGCACTGCACTGCATAAAGGCATTTTACCCCATAGTTTGCATCTGTACCTACAATCGCTTACAAGGAGTAATGGATCGAAGGTGGTAGATCTAGAGGAGAGTGATACTTTTTATGACTTAGATGATAATGTTCTGATGGCTCAGGTAAAGACCCAATAAATCAGAGCAATACACTTCTAGGTAAATTAACGCTCACCAGAAAACTAGTTTTGTTGCTATGTCCTTTAAATCCAAGTCTCCAGTCCTATCTGCACCCAAGTGTCCAGCTTTCACTGCTGAACCTTTTGAGCCATTTACTGCAGTATTTTTTGCTGTCTTATTTGAATCATCTGCTTTATACGTAGGTATGCTGTCTCCAGTGCTGAACCATCTATTGTCTTGTCCCATGCTAACTCTGCTAAGCCACCTACTCCAGCTTGTGCAGCTAACCTTATGTTTGAACCAGATGCTCCATTTTTTGTGCTGATATATTTGATCCACCAACTCCAGTTTATGTCTCTGACTCTTTTGAAGAATTTTATTTTCAAAGTGCCTGCAATTTACCACCCCCTCTCATCTAGCTTACTGTACTGAAGGATCATGCACCTTCAGTATTTGATTTTGTTGCTGACCCTACTGATCCTGCCTTCACCTGTTTGCCTGAGTCCACCAAGCTGCCATTCATGTGAGGCTGTTACATCCCCAGGACGGACTGCTTTGCAGTTTGCACAGGAGGATGCTGCCACTCTGCTACCCTCTAAATGTTTTGCCCCATTCCCAGGAGGAAGTACAATGTTGTTTTTCATCATGTTGCCAGGAAGGGACTGTTCTGTTGCCCTGTGCCACTTTCCCAGGTGGGAGCATTGTGCCTAAGCTGGTGCCTGCTCCACAGCATCTGTGTCTTGCTTCACAGCCAAGATAGCCCTACCATCTATGGACCCTAACAGTGCCAATATGAGTATCCACTTCCCAAACGCACTTCTCAGTTTAATTGTGTCCTATATAGGGCTGGTTCCTTTTTTCACTCAGTGAAGATATGATAGGCTCCACACTCCCTTCTTTTGCTCTAAATTAGACAAGCAGGAAGAGAAGATAAGCATAGAATGAATCCATAGAATTAATCATTTCAAGGTCATGGGGAATCAGAGCGTATGGTTCTAAAATGTTATCAAATTGGAATTTAATTGGCTACACTACACCATTTGATAGTTTGATCCTTGCAACAAAAGTTCTTTGTACGAAATAATATTTTCAAACACATGTGCCCCATTGTCCTTGCTGAAGAAATGACTTCAGGGTAATAGATGACATTCACCTTATGTCTTCCCTTTAACCATCCATTCAGAACTTTTTAAAATTCAGTTTAGCGATGCATGGGGTCATCATTATCCTGGCTGTACAGGGCGTAAAGCAGGAACCAACGCTGGACGGGAAGCCAGTCCACTGCAAGACACACATCTACACACAGCCAGTTTAGAGTCACTAATTAAACTTTTTCAGTGCTGTGGCAGATTGGAAGAAAACTGAAGTGCTTGGAAAAACAAACAAACAGACAAGTGGTGATGCAAAATCTGCACAGTGAATAAAATATTAAAAAAGGTCACTTTCAGTCTTTTTTCAAAATAAAGTAAGACTAAAGGCATGAGGAATCTATAATGTGAGAGGCAGCTTAATAAAAAGTAAAGACAGTAAAGCTAAAGTGCGATTTATGTAAGTGAGAATATAAAAAAAAATATTCCGTCAACTGGAGGGAGTTACCTAGCTGTGCGTATGATGTAATTATTACACGGGGGGTTAAACTTACTCAGTGTCAGATTCACCTTTCATTCTGATTTACGAAGCTGTGCTGCGGCAGACCTGATCAGCGACCAGAAGGCTTCTGTTCTGTGAAGAAAGAAGAAAATCGGTATCTTCAGGTTTGTTTTAGCTTTCAGTTAGATGGCATACTTCCAAACCTTGTGTAGAATTATTAGGCATAGTCTGTGGATCACTTTATTTTATTATGGCTTTTTTTTTCTTACAGCACACACAACTTTGTGAAGGCAATAGTTTTATTCTTAAAAGGTTTAATTGTGCTTATTTGTTTATTTTTTTCAATTATGTAAGGCTGTGTTATTTCACTTCAAGATCTATTCTGCCTAGCAACAGAATGGTTCTAATGCTCAGTGATAATACAGGACAAGATCACACAATTGCCATGTAATTATTTGATACCACAGTAATATAAGTCCATCCATCCATCCATCCAGTTCAGGGTCAAAAGAGCTGGAGCCCATCCTGATGCAAGGCAGGAGCCAACCTGGATTGGGCGCCAGGGCACTACAAGGTACTGTCTTGCACACAAAGTCAAATTCAGAGCTGCCAACTAACCTAACACAGAAGAGGTACACGCCACTCAAACAGTGCCTGGACTGGAATTCAACCTCATGTCTCTAGAAATGTCAGACAGCAGTGCTACTCTGTCCCATTGACTTTTTGAATTTTCATTCAATGAAATCATCATGTTGCATTTATACAACTTAATTTTAACAAACTGTATTGCTCTGTAGCATCACTGAACAGTGACATTATGAAACACGTAAAGGCTCAGTATTCAACATTAGGTTCAGCACTAACAAAAAGACATACAGCAGTCAATTAATATATAAATTAATAACTCCAGATTGCTCCCAGTCAGGTAAGGAAATAATCACAGTGGTCACACAGGAATTCAACATGACTGCCTCCTTAGCCTCTTAACAAAGGGGACAGTCCAATATACTAGCACAACTTCTAAATGTTCAAATATTACAATAGTAAACATATGAAATGACAGATATTGTAAAGAAACAAATGTTTCAGATAGCATATCACTTCTTACCAGCACAAGTGCATAGCAGACTTTTTTATATCTACACTGTGCAACTGAGGCTTATTTTTAATTTTCCGTTTGACATAGTCTTCTTACTGCCCCAAAATTGTAGTGCACTTCTGTGAAGGTGGGAAATCAGTTACAAAATTCACTGTCATGGCTTTCCATGGTTGATTAGACTGAAGGAATGGGATGGAGTAAGCTAGCTGGAAATCCCTGAGGGATTTGGCTTTATTATGTTTCATATGTTTTAACATAATTAATGACCTTCTGACTCATCTTGTCCTACTAAGAGCATCTTTTAACAATATTGAGTTACACTAGAGTGATCGAATACAGCACATCACTTCTCATTTCAGTTAGAACATAAATAATGGCACTTGAACTAGCTGCAGATGATTGTGCTTGTAAGATCCTTTCAACTAGCTCTTCAGACTCCTCAATTAGCATTGCCACTAGGAATTTCTCAATCTTATGTGTTGTGCTACTTCTTCAGTGCTAATTTGATTGCAAGTAATTCTCTGTTCCCCACATCATAATTCTGCTGAGCAGGTGTTAGCTTTTTGAAGAAAAGGCACTGGGATGCACCTTGTCTGAGTCCACAAAGTGTTATGATAGTATGGCTCCTACCACAATGCTAGATGTTTCAACTCCAACTTCAAATCTAAGATCAATATAATGGTGTCTTTGATGTCTTAACATAGGAGCAGTGGTCAAAAGATGTTTCAGGGTTTCAACGTGAATGTTGAGCTTCTAATGTCTTTAATGAATCAATGATGATAATTTGCACACCCATTACATTTTCTGATATTTTCCAGGTGAAAATGACTTCATCTTTGTTTTATCCATGCTAATTACAGAACTTGTGATCTCATCTTTCTATTATAATTTAAAAAATCCTGGGACAAGACGAGACTTTTCAGCCTGGGATGAGACATGACTTTTTTAGAGAGATACTTTCATGCCCCGTGAAACAAAACTTTGTGCCAGGGAATTTAACAACGCCCAGGGCTGGAAGTAAAAGACAAAGAGTACATGACAAAGTAGAATGTCGTAAAGAATTCAAAAACGTTGGCGCGATACACATGCGGAGCAGCTTAGAGATCATGAAAGTACTAAAATTCGAAATTCTCAAAAAAATTATACTAAAGATCGCAGTAGCACAAACAAATGGAAATTATTAGTTGGTGAAATAACAGAACAGCGAAAAGAGATTGAATATATTGTTTGGATTTATACTTTAAGTCGGAGACTTGTAGATCGTCTAATTCGTGTTGCCATCAGGGAAAAGTAGTGTTTCTTTCCAATGAAGAGGCCTATCCGTGAGAATTAAAAGACTTGTTGTTTGGCGAAAGTGAAATCCACAAACGCAAAGTGGCTGGCGTGTAGCGCAGGCCGGGGGAGTTCGCAAGCGAAGCAAGCAGAGGGCGAAGCCCCTTAGTATTCTAAACAAACAACTGAAGGCTTGTGTAATTCACATTTCTATAAGTCTTACTAATAACTCTTTCGCATGTTTGACATGATAGTTCAAATGTTTGGAAAATATCAGAATGTCATTGATATAAATAATAACAAGTGAGGTCAGTAAAGATAGTTGACTCTATGAACTGATTTTTTATTGTGATTTTACTTAATTTCCTGCAGTCTATACACAAGCAAAGAGATAAATCTTTCTTTTGTATGAAAATGACCCAGCTGTCATGGGACTATTAAATAGTCAAATGAACCCTTTCTTCAAGTTTTCAGAAGTACTGTATATTCCTACTTTTTGCAGAACTTGAGTCAAGATAAGGTATATAGATCCCCTTGGATAATGGCACCCTGGGTAACAAATCTATAGTGCAGTCATAAGCTCTGTTTACTAGAAACTTCTCTAAATTCTTCATACTGAGGAGGTAATATGTTAGCAGACCCCCAGAAAATCAGTGATAGCTGATGCGTAGAGAGACAATGATATTTACAGGAACTCATAAACATTTCGCTGCTCCTGAATCAAACAATGGTTACTAACTTCTACTTGAATCATCAAGCCAGTGGCACACTGAACCAGTAGTCTGGCTTGTAACTTAGGACATGCACTGTGCCTATGATTGGGGTCAACACAATAAAAACAGCCCCTCTGTATCCTTCCTTTGTGAACCTGGACTAAATTATTCCTTATTTGACATCTATTTTTAGAAAGTAAATTTTCAAATTCTTATTCTAATTGACTATCAAAAAAAAGTCTATAGAGCTAAATTGTTCTCCTTTAATTGGACACAAATGTGCACAAATGTGCACATGCTTTTGTTAAGTCCATATTAATTCTTATTTGTCAAACATTTTCTCCATCTCAAGATCACTCTTTTTCATGGTCTAAGTTTCTGTTTTGCTACCATTAAAATAGCCATTGTTTTAACCAGAGGGTGACCACAAGATGGACCCAAAAACAAAGTTTAGAGGAATGCAAAAAAGGTTTGAACTAGAAAAACAAGCCAACTCAGGAGACTGAACAATGATGTTAGTCCAAAAATGAATTAAAAAAGACTGTTACAAAAGGGTCTTAACTGAGGGGAATTTACATTTCACAATATTGTACTGAGAATTATTGGTTTTGCTCCCAAACGTGGACAATGAAGGCTCCAAGCTGTCGCTCTAAATAGGTGCTTGGATAAGACATCATAACAAGATGTACATAAGAACAGTGTGAGTGTCATTTCGTATTGTCATCATGGAAAAGAGTTGTGAACAAATGTAAAATACAAGAGCACAGAATGCCTAAGTAAAACAAAATTCACAATAGTGATTTTGTGATGAAGAATGATAGTGATTGGTAATGAGCATCATAAAATCTATAAAGATATAATTTTAAACAAGAAATGAAATGGGTAAAAACATTAAAAAAATAGGCAGGAAACCCCTGGTGAACAGTTCAAGAGTGCAAAACATCATGGGCATAACAAAGCTAGAGTGAAAACTAAAATAATATCAATAAAACATTCATCTAAACCAGAGCATGAAAAGAGAATCATTGACAGAACAAACAGTCCAAAAAGATTATAAATGAAAAAGACTTTAAATAACTCCAGAAGGATCAGATCGTGAAAAGACATCAGCCAGTTCTTCAGTGAGATTAGGTTAGGAGACTTCCACCTGGAGGAAAGAAGATGTTTAGCAGCTACAGTGCCTGAACACAACCATTTACGCTGAGGCACTGAAAGAGCAAGGCCTGAAAGATCTAGGAGTACAAGAATATGTGGCAATATAGGAATAGGAAGTAAATATTTTCATAATAGACAACACAACAAATAGTCGGAAGGGTTTCCTTCATTCCCCTGACCTTATGTCAACAGAAGTAAACACCTGTCAAATTAAAAGACCCTAATGAGCACATTATAATACTGAAAAAAAGCAACTGTAAATAAGGCCCTAAAAATAATATACTAAGAAGTAGGAACAGTCAGACAACCAGTAGCAACAATACAAAACTCAAAATGGAAAATCTAAATGACAAAGTCCTGCTTTCTGAAGGAGATAAGAAGATGTGGCATACACTATTAATGTGCTTCTATGCCTGATTTTATAAGGGCAGAAAACAGATGCTATAGGATGTGACTTGTACAGTCATGTCTACTACATCTTCCTACAGCCGTCCTGCAACATCATGACATTATGGACATCTTGGGTGCATCAAGAGAACAGAACATTAGCCACCAGAATAAGGAATATGAAAAATAAAAAAAGTTATAATTTGTTTCTAAAGAAGTCTAAAACTGCCAAAAACCTTTGCTGAACACGCTACTCATTAACAAAAACAGAAATAGAGAAAATACTCATTTCAAACCTGTAATGCAATGAACAATAGCTTATAAAAAAGAAACACTTAAATCAAATACTTTTCAGAATATTTAACTAGAAAAAAAATAAAAAGCCGTCCACAGATAAATAATAAGAACACAAACTTTTAAAGAGAACTTAAAAAAAATCCTATAATGTATAAACAAAAACAGCAAACTGATTTAATTTCTAGACAAATATCCTCAATCCAAAACTCAGCAATTCTACATAGCAAAACAAGCTCAAGAGGCAGAAAATTCAAAAAGCCAAAATGGTGAAACAACTGCAGAACAGAACAAAAAACAAAATCCAAAAAGGATCTGAAGAAGGCACAAGTAAAGTGGTGCCATACTGACCTGCAGGGCTCTTATACAGGACTTTGAGGTTGATTTAATTCATGTGACACTTGGGAGTCATAATTGACAAAGACAAAGGTAAGGGAGCCGGAATAAATAAAGAACGTAAAGTAAAATAAAGGCAAGCCACAAGCAAGAAAAAGAAAAACATCAAACAGTACAGGACAAGGATAAAATCCTTTTTTTTATGATTCTGTGTTTTGGCCTTATGTAATTCAATTTTATTTATTTATTTGACTTATGTTGTATTTGTGCTTCCATTCCACTTTCTACTTGTTTCCCATGTTATTTATGATCACTGTGTTCATTCCCCTGCGGTGGGTTGGCACCCTGCCCGGGATTGGTTCCTGCCTTGTGCCCTGTGTTGGCTGGGATTGGCTCCAGCAGACCCCCGTGACCCTGTGTTCGGATTCAGCGGGTTGGAAAATGGATGGATGGATGGATGTGTTCATTCCCTGTGTCATGTACTTAATTGTTTAACTTGGCATCAACTGAAAGATTCACTGAGACAAACAACTAAAAATGAAACAATAAATCATCTGATATGTAAATCACTTAATATTAGTCGTGAAACAAGTTTTTTATTTTCTATACACAAATACTGACATTTATAAATATTTTCAGATGTCATAACAATGTTTGCATTTACTGTACAGTATGTACTATCCAGGAACTAAAAAATCAAATATTATCATGTGAGAACTGGAGTTGCACAACTGAACCACCAGTACAAGGTGTTGTATTCTCATGAAAATGCCAGGCAGAGGTGAATTTTATTTAACATCAAATCCTTTTTTGTTGTTTATAGGCATGACTGCTGCAAGCAATCCTCATAGTTTTGGTGAGTTTGTGTCTTACTGTATACACTATTTAGTAAGTTCATTAAGTGAAGAGAAGAGTCAGACACCTTCAAGTTCCATTTAAATTTGAATTTAGTTAATTTTTTCACACTATCATTCATTTCTGTAGGAAATTATTTGGTCTTCGGACAGATAGCTACTCAATCATGCAATCTTACAGCTTTACATGTTTATGCATACATAAATAGAGCTTATTTGCACAAGAATAAAGATAAAAGACAAAAATACAAGGCCAACAAAGAAGATGTAAATACAGTATAAAAGAATTTATACATATTAACTGTGTTGTATTAATATTTATAAATCTAGATGTTTACACTGAAGCATTTCTTGGCACTAGCTTTTTAACTATTCATTAGCCTACAACGAGATACTGTTTTAAACAGTAACAACACTTACTTTTGTTTAATTTCTCTTATTCCGCTGTATTCTCCTGTTTGTTTGTTTTTCAATATGTGTTTGCTTTATTTTTGTGTATTTCCTAGTTGGGCTGTAGTTATGTACTGTCTCTTAAAATGCCTCCATTTCTTGTTCTTTGTGAGTGGAGCCTTAAGAGGCGGAGCCACAATGATGTCACTGCTGCTGATGCCTCCTCCTCTTGACTTTATCTTCAGAGCAAGAGGCAGGATTCAGTAGTCGAGCATTCATTTTTGGTTGGAGATTGTGGGTATTTCTTTTTCTGTATTGGGTTTCTGGTTATTTTTTGATCTCTTGCTTTTTGTTGTAAGGATTTTTATTCATCACTGTGTA
Source organism: Erpetoichthys calabaricus (assembly GCF_900747795.2). NCBI lineage: Eukaryota > Metazoa > Chordata > Cladistia > Polypteriformes > Polypteridae > Erpetoichthys > Erpetoichthys calabaricus. Next base: position 55,310,974 of record NC_041405.2, on the reverse strand, counting down.
TTGAGACTTTGTTTGCTCTGAATTACCTTTTTAGGTTTTATCTTCTTCCTGTTTTCACTCTTTGAGGCATTATGCTTATATATTTTTTATTCTATTGATAAATACTCGATACATAAACATTCTTGACTGCTGTTCTGTACACAAGCTGAAGGATTCTGGTTACCATTCTACCTGGACTCTATGATATATTTTTGGGATGTGTAAGTTTGTTTATGAGAATATAATCCCTTTTGGGGCTGTAATGTCAAGGTCAATAGAGCTGGGATTAAGCCCCACTGAGGTGAAACCTTTTCCAGCCAGGCTAAGGTAGCCTGTACTGGCCTGTAAAGCTTTTCGGAGGCCTAGCACCCCTTTTGCATCATGTTTATGTCTCTAATTCACAACACAAGGACCTCTGCACTACAGTAAATAAAAAGCAACATTTACACACATTTATGCTCATTTTTCTATTTAAATATACGCTAATAAACTAGTAAATGTGAAGATCTTTCTGTTAACTGTTCCAAAAAAGGAAAATTAGAAAGCATAGCTATTTTAAATGGGTGTCTGATTTTTCTAAAACAGAAAAAGTAATTAACAGAAGATATGACCAATTCTTGACAATCCCAGAAAAAACAAAGATCTGGGGCCTCATGCATAACGCTGTGCATAGAATTCACACTAAAACATGGCGTAAGGACAAAAGCAGAAATGTGCGTACACACAAAAAATGCATAAATCTGTGCGTTTGCCAACTTCCACGTTCTTCCACTCCATAAATCCCAATAAGCGTGAAAAGTAACACACGTGCACATGCCTGCTACCCCACCCAAACTCCTCCCAGAATTACACCTCTATGAATATGCAAATCAATAGAAATAGCCCTTAAGCTAAGCGTTTTGTGAAAAGGCAATGGCAAAAGCACAGGGGAAAATAGAAGAATTTCAGCGAATACCAAGTGGAGGCAAGGAAAAACATACCATTTGCTGGTTTAAACAGTAGTATAAACAACAAAAGGAAGTTGAACGAGTGACATAGAGTGTTGGAGAAACTCAAAAGCTCAAGTTCACAAAGTCGCATAGTGCCCAAAAAAAAAAAAGAAGTTGTCAAATATCAAAGTTGCCGTAAAAAGGCAAGTTGTAGCCCACTGTCTGAGTGTCATGAAAGCTTATTAGGGTACAGAGAAAAGAAAAAAAAATAGGGACACTGAGCAAAAAGCTCCAAATACCCAATCACCACACAATCAGCTCTGTAATAGACGTTAAGCCATCTGTAAGCTTAGAACGCCAATTCTTCAAAACTTTTAAGGAACATTGAAATATCTTCGTAGTACATGTTTAATTATTCTATCCATCTATCATTCCAGTGTTGCGCCAGCACCAGCAAGAATACCGCGCGAGGCAGGAACAATCCATGAACGGGGCACCAGATCGTCGCTAGCACTGCACCACCGTGTCCTCACATGTTTAATTATTAACAATATAGATCATTTAAATCTGTATAATGTAATAAACATATTTTGCTGCATTTCATCTTAAAAATGATATTGTCATCATATGTAAATATGCGCTTTATAAAGTGGCTCAGGTTGTGCAATATTATAACTGTAGTGTAAGTTAACAGTGAGGTGATTGTATTTATAAGTACAAACAGTTCTACAAGGAGCACTTGATGGACTGATTGAATGCGTTTATAGTTATTGGGATGAAACTGTTTCTGAACTGCGAGGTCAGTACAGGAAAGACTCTGAAGTGTTTGCTGTGTAAGAGCAGTTTAAATAGACAGCTGACCAAGGCAGCATGTGCTTAATACTGTATACCGATAATTCTCTTTCCGATCAGCTGATGTACAGCTGTGATTCACACTCAGATACAGTGATATAAATACTTCGAGTGGTGCAGTGAGAGTAATATGGAAAAAGATGATCCGATGTGACAACCCCTAACAGGAGCAGCTGAAAGAAGAAAAAGAAGGTGCAGTGAGAGGAACAACGGTAAAGCAGCTATGGTATTTGGAATAGTTTGACCATTCTGTGGACCATTATATTGTTACAGGTTTATTATAATCAGATGCCTTAAACTAATAAATGTTGGAGGTGAAGGCTAGGGATCTGCACTGGCAATCGGAAGGTTGCTGGTTCGAATCCAGTAAATGCCAAAGGAGACTCTGCTCTGTTGGGCCCTTGAGCAAGGCCCTTAACCTGCAATTGCTGAGTGCCTTTAGTAGTGAGAAAAGCGCTACATAAATGCAAAGAATTATTTATTATTATTATCATATGCGGTTAATTCCAGTGTATTTATAAAGCCACGTCAGGGATGTGCATCTAAAAAAGAAAGGGAAACCACACTGGAACAAAAGCACTGCTTTAACACTGGGTGCCACCAGTTTCCAAAACCGAGCAGAGAACTTGTGTACGCCAGGGTTTTAGCTAGCATGAAAATGTGGGTGGCTTTACACCAAGTTTGGGTTTTATACATCAAAATTTGAGTGTGGAAACGGGCTTATGCAACATTCTATCTATCTATCTATCTATCTATCTATCTATCTATCTATCTATCTATCTATCTATCTATCTATCTATCTATCTATCTATCTATCTATCTATCTATCTATCTATCTATCTATCTATCTATCTATCTATCTATCTATCTATCTATCTATTTTTGTGAGTATGTACCATTTATACATGAGGCCACTGATGATTTCATGGTGCTTTACAAAGATGCAAAGTCAAAGTTTGGCTAACCTATGGTATCATTCTGTTGATATCCTCCTGGGCAACCTACAATGTATCGTGACAAGATCATGTCTAATGTAGTGTTTGTAACCATTGTTACTAAAAATTCCTACACTGACATTTTGCTCCCAGGTCAGTAGTAGCAGTTTGCTTTTGATAACAGTGTCACCAAGTGCCACAGCAGTATACTAAGAAGGAACAGTTGGAAGGGTGGTAAGAGCAGGTAATGATGATTGCTACAATTTTACTTTGGATAAATAATTAACAGATACATATAAAGAATAGAACTGGTAAATCTCACAAGGGTGTGCTATTCTAAAGTAATGGGGTCTTCAGCCTAGATTTAAATGTTGAATTAATAAGGCATCACTTAAACTAGAAGGCAGATTATTCAAAAATTTGGGGGCCCAGTAGCAAAGGCACACAATTTTTAAAGTAATCATATTTATGTAAAAAAACTGGTATCCTATGTGTTGTGCTAAGAATGAAAAAATAGCAATGAAAGACAATAAGGATAAAGAGAAAAGACATTTAGTCAAGAAACAATCAAGGACCATAACCAAGAGACCAAGATATGTGCATCAACAGTACATAACAAATGCATTAACAGGGAAACCAAAATACTATTAAAGAATTGCTAAAGTGAGAGGAGTTGTTGACAATATAAAGATAAAGATGAGACCAAAGTGACAACAGAGCTCTGATGACATCACACACCATGCACATCTGGATCGTTACTATGGAAACATATAAGCAAATGACTGTGACCATCAGTAAACAAAATAAAAATATAAAAATGCCAAACCCATATCCAAATGACAAGCCAGCATTATATTCAGAATCATCATAATCAAAAACTTTAAATGGGTGAGAAAAAACTAAAAACATTTGCAGAAATAGCTGTTATAAATTAAATACTGAACACCATCAACACACAATGTCAATGTCAATTTATTTATATAGCACATTTAAAACAACATAGGAATGCTGTGGCCAAAGTGCTTTACAATAAACGAAGAAAAAAAACATACAATTAACATGAATAACATAAATAGAAATAAAATAAATGAACATAAATAAAATAAATAATAAATAGAAGTAAGATTACAGAATCACAATGAGGAAACCATCAGTATTACTGAAGGTCACGGAAAGCAAGTGAGTAGAAAGGAGTCTTTAATCTTGTTTTGAACAGTTTAATAGTAGACGATTCCTTTATGTGATGAAGTAAAGAGTTCCACAGGCAAGGAGCAGCAACTTCAGAAGCCCTGTCCCCCTTAGTTTTACACTTGGTACGAGGGACAACAAGAGACAACTGACCAGAAGATCTAAGCACTCTGGATGGCTGGTGTAATGCACACAATTCAGATAAACAGGCAGGAGCAAGCCCATGTAAAGATTTAAAAACTAGCAACAAGATTTTAAAATCAATTTGAAAACTGACAGGCAGCCAGTGTAAAGAAGCTAATATTGGAGAAACAAAATCAGACTTTCTTGCCCCAACCAGAAAGCAAGCGGCAGCATTCTGGACCAACTGTAACCTGCTTACCAGGGATTTGCTAATCCCAGAATACAGAGAGTTGCAGTAATCAAGGAGAGAAAAGATAAAAGCATGAGTAGCTTTCTCAAGATCCCTAGAAGATAAAAAAAGGCTTGATCTTACCTAATAGATGAAGCTGGAAAAAGCAACTCTTGACTACAGAATTAACTTGTTTCTCAAAAGAGAGGTTTCTGTCAAAGATAACACCAAGATTGCAGATTTGAGGTTTGCAAAAGACAGAGAAAGAGCAGAGAAGTCCAAGACCAATTTGGGCTTTAGCTGATGGACCCACTATAAGCACCTCTGTTTTATTTTGATTTAGATCAAGAAAATTATTAGTCATCCAGGATCTTAGTTCAAAAAGACAGTTGTGCAGTTGATTCATTGCAGAGTTGCAGATGGGAATATAAACCTGTGTACCATCAGCATAGCAGTGAAAAAAAATGTTACATTTCCTAAAAATATGGTGAAGGTATAAAGAGAATAAAATAGGACCCAAAATGGATCCCTAAGGAACACCACATTTAAGAGGAGCGGTAGATGCAAAAGAGGAATTTAAAGTCACTGAAAAGTGTCTACCAATTAGATATGATCTGAACCAGTTAAGAGCAGCCCCTTCATGTCCAGCAAGATGTTCAAGCCGCAACAGCAATGTCTCATGGTCAATAGTGTCAAAGGCAGTGGACAGGTCAAGGAGGACAAGGACTGCAGCACCACCCGAGTCAGTAATAATAGAGATGTCATTGAATACTTTCAGGAGGTGCCGTCTCAACACCATGATAACATCTAAAGCCAGATTGGTAGATCTCAAATAAATGATTGGAGTTAAGGTGATCAACCAATTGATTATAAAAAATTCTTTCTAATGTTTTAGACAGAAATGGCAATTGGAAAATCGGGCGAAAATTGGCTAAAACTCCAGGATCTAATTCTGCCTTTTTTAGACCAGGACTCACTGCAGGACGTACAACCCCCTTACTAATAGAACCACTGATAATGGCTAGTAAAGATGGGCCCAAAACATTAAAGGCTTCCAGTAAGAGGCATGGTGGTACAATATCAAGAGGACTGAGAGTAGGTTTAAGGGTGTCAATAGTACTTTTTAACTTTGAAAGTGAGACAAGATCAAAAGAATAATTGCAATACTTGCAATGTCGGCCCCAACTCATTGCTATTGATATGTTTGTTAGGTAAAGGATACAACACCTGTTGATAGGATTATATGTTAAGATGGCACGACCCTAACAGTGGCGTTGCTAGGGGGGGCAAGGGGGGACATCTGTCCCCGGGCGCAGCATCCAGGGGACACCAAATTTCCCTTCTCCATTGCATTTTGGCAAACAGGAGGAGGTGCGAAATCTTCAGTTGTCTCCGGGTGCTGAAAACCCTAGCTATGCCTCTGGACCCTAAATCTAAATAGGAGCCAATGAAGAGGTGGACAAGGAGGAATTATATGAATTTAACATTAAAAAAGGGTCATGAAGAAAACTTTCTTATACATTACACTGGTTGGTAAATGTGCAATTTCATTCTTCTGCAACGTATCATAATGATGTTACTAAATCCTAGTGAAACTGTTTTTCATTCTATATATTTTTGTTTTGAGAGGAACTTTTACTGTACACATAGTCTTTTGCAGAGTTATGTATTCTTCTCAAGATTAAGGGTAATTTATTAAGAAAAGAGATAATTACTTAGGAATGATACTTAACCTAATTTCATTTAACTTGGAAAACCTTTAACAAGCTTGAAATTCTTTAAATGCAAACTCTGTAAAGTGTGATCCAGTATCAGATACTGGGAAGTTTTGCTGGCTTAACTTTATACAGTTGCACCTGGTAATGCCACTATGCACATTCTGGGTTGTTTCTGTGACAATGAATATGCTACCACAGCACAAAATGGTGGCATGTGTAAATTCAAAATGACATCAGTAATGGAACAAAAATATTTTGACAGTAAGAAAATGAAAACAAACCTCAGGACTGAAGTCAGTGACCTCAAAAACCATAATACCAGTGTAAATCAACTTTAAAAAATAATTAAATAAGAATCTACAATTACAACAGACTGATGTGTAATTGTGAGAGTGAGTCTGATCTTCAATAATTTGAAAATATCACTACTTAACCAAACAAGGATAGAAAACGTTTGCTGGAGGGTGATAATATTTTGTGGAGAGGTTGTGATAGCAATGATGGAAAACAGCATCAATAGAACCTCATTAGAGAGCACCAGAAGAGAGACAGGCACTCAATCGCTGAGACAGAAGAATTAAACACAACCCTGTGAAAAGGCAGTAGCTGCTACGTGATGCTGTGCTCCACAGGTAACAGGAAAGAGCAACAGTCTAGGAGGTAGTCGGAATGGCAGCCCAGCAGAATGTGCATCCTTCTCCCAGTACACCAGAGGTCATGTGACCAAGCCGGTGTAATACCTGACTCTTCATTTATAGACATAGAGATTGAGCTTGATTATGGACTGCGGGCAAGTGCCCACAAGATCTCCTGGCAGATTGGTGACATTAGTGAATTGCCAGTTGTCATGGCTAAAGAGAAAAAGGTGTTCTTTTTGGGGAGTTTGCATATTTAGAGTGGCAGAAAGCAAGTGAGGTCTTTTTTTAGGTTGAAGTAGAAGCAACTTTGTAGCATGGCACAAGCTGTAGTTCTGCTCCATCCATGCTGTTTGTGGCACTCAGCCTTCCCTTTGAGCACCGCAGAAACTGTTAAACAGTGCGGTTCTTGTTTTATGCCCCTCAGCTCTGTTCTCCTGTCCGTATATAAACCACAGTTCTCTTTCTGTCCCCATGCTGTCTTTACTACAACAACAACAGTTTATTTCTTGTATAGCCCAGAATCACGCAAGGATTGCCGCAATGGACTTTAACCTGTTTCTCGAAACCCCTCCAGCCTAGACAAGTAATCTTCTTCACAGAGCTAGATAGCCAATCTGTCATTACCCTTTTCAGAAATACAACACTTTGGGGAGCTGTACCTTCATGTGTTATTAATTAGTGCAAACACCTTTTAGCAGCAGGATGATAACGTCTGTGCTATAAAACAAGATAATGCAGCCAGTTTATACTGTAACTACTGTTAGTTCGGTCTATGCTTATTGAGAAGTACTTACATAATTTATTTCCTCTTCTATTGATTTCCAGATAGGTGACTTCTATTTATTTTTTTTTATTTTTATGTTTTTGTATGTATGGCTGTTTGACTTGTACTGTGGATCTGAGTGTCTGTCAGGCAAGTAAAACAGAAAAATATACAAAAATACACAAGTATTTGCAGTTGAAGCTGCAGTGAATGTTTCTCTCTTTTAAGATAGATGAGTTTGCAAATTCTCCAATACATTTTAAAGGGGGATTTTGAAATTTTAAAACTTTGTACAGTGCAATCTATTTGAGATATCTCAATAAAAGTTGAACTGTCGTAACAAATTTCCTTGAAGAATAAGTGTGCCATATTTCAACAAAATTGGTTCACTGGGGCTGAGTTGTTTGAGACAGATAGACATACAGAAAGAGAGAGACACAGACATGGTTATCACAATAGTTACTTCACGCACTATATAAGAACACTCCTAAAAACACACCCTGTACTCCACAGTGATATGAACGAGAAGCATAAATAGAATTGATTGTACTAATATGCTGCTAACATTGCACAGCAGTGTATAGGTGTTGTTTTCCGCCCCAAAATCCCCAAAACTCTTATTAGTTGGGGCTGATGGTCTTTTGGCATTGGTACCCCTGCTGATTTTGTTTTTTCCTCCAGCCTAACTGGAGTTTTTTATTTTTTTGTTTGTTTGTTTGTTGTTTCAGTCCACCCCGTCATCTGACTTTACCTTTACCGTTGTTGTTATTTATTCTTTAATATTATTGCCTAATCTTAATTGTTTTTCTTTTCTTGTAGTTTTCTCCTTGTTACCTTGTTGTATGAAAATGTGCTATATACAGTAAATAAATGCTGTTGTTGTTGTTGTTGTGTTTCACATTTGTGAAGTCATCAGCAAAACAAATATTAGTGTCAGTTTTGCAAAACTGTGGGAAAATCGGAACGTCCATGTTTCACACATCACTAGTAGCCACAAAGTCAGATACATTTTTTCAAACACTGTGAAAAGAAACATTCACACACTTCAGAAACAAAACACGCCCAATGTATCCTGGGGATGTTTCAGATGGAGATGTGAGTTTCCCTAAAGAAAAGTATCGCACAAGATTTCATGATACGTATGTCCTAAAACCAAAATGTGAAGATCTGTGCTAGGCCTCGTTAAAGTATATATTGTGTAAAAGATAGCCTGGCCACAGACAGATATAACACCAATGTCCACAACACACGTGTTTATTTACATTATGTACAACTGGTTCCACCAACTCACAAACGAATATTCAGTCCTTTTCCTCTCTTCAGCCACCTCCACTCCTCTCTTGCAAGCTCCGTCTTCCTCCTCCCGACTCTGGCTCCTCAAATGGAGTGAGGCGGCCCCTTTTATAATGCCCCAGATGTGCTCCAGGTACTCTGAGATGGTCTTCCGGCAGCACTTCCTGGTGTGGCGGAAGTGCTGTCTTCCAGGGCTTGGACCCCCACAGGGTTGAGCTTCCCAGCTCCGTATCCATGGTCCTTGACGGAAATCAGGAGGCTGTCCTCTTGCGTCCAGGGGAGATATTGCCCCTCTCCCGATCCTTCCCTGCTCCAGGTGTCCCAGTGGGGCAAGGTCCCTGGTCGTCTGCCACAATTGGGAGGAAATACAGAGAGAAATAGAAAACTTTAATCCTCATTATCGAAGCACTTTTAATTCAATCATTCAAATCAGCTATTATTTAATAGTATAGTTAACTAGAAACCAAAAATGCTGGATTATGTGGAGCATTCTGGTAAAATATGTTTAAAAAAATGGTACACAACATTTTTTCATGATATGTATGCATGCATTGATTTCAGTTTCCTAGAAATGGTAGTGAAAGAACCAACACTAACAATGTGCTAAAGAGTACATTTACGAGCAGATTAATATCATTTACAAAAGCAAAGCTAACATCTCATACACATTCTTTGTTTGGTACTAAGAATAAAGACTGACTTATATTTTGAGTACTCCACGCATCTACAGACATTGCACAATCTACTTGTGGAGTTACAGGGAGCCCAAGCCTAACCTGAAGGCTTTAGTTGCAAGGCAGCAGTCCAGTATTGTTGGGATGCTAATTAATCATAGGGCACACTTAAGCACAGGCCCACAGCAAGTCATGCCAGGCTAGCTAATACATTTCATACAACAGGTAAGTGAAGGAGGAAATATGAGTATTCTAAAAAAATATGCAATGCCAAAGGTGATGCATACATTTCACAGATGCATGGACTGGGCTGGGATATAATCCCATCTTACTGCAGCACGGAAGCACTAATGCTGCCTGCATTTTCAATATTTAAAACCAAAATTAAAAAATAAATCAAATGTGAAATTAATAATTGAGTATCCAGCCTATTATTTCTTAAGTTTCAAGTCTGTTTGTTCTGAATTTCTACATAAAAAGAAACATCCAGTGAAGCAAAGGTAAAGGGGTGAGTAGCTGTGTACAAAGTGACTAAATTATATTATAATGATCTGAATGTCTTATTTTGAAAAGTCTAAACAGTCTTAAAAGTGTTTACAAAACTGGAGTTTGATATTTATTTGGAGTAATTCTCACAGTACAGCTGTTTCCATATTTTTACGATGAGACCAAAAGCAGATGGAGAGCGGCAGGACTAGAGAAGTAACCTGATGGCTGTAGTTTAAAGCTAACACCCTTATCAAGCTGCAAAATGAACTTTGCTTTAGTGCAACCAGAGTTATCAATTAGCATTGTTGAAAGTGTCATTTTGGAAATCTTTAAAGTCACGATTATATTTGAAAGTAAAAGTGAATAGGAATTGCAATATAACACTAACAGTGAAATCAGAAATATGTCAGGTTCTTAAGTTGTAGGAGGCTGTGTGTAAAATCTGCATTTTTAGTAAATGTAGCCTGTGTCACAATAAACACACGGCAGGTCTCAGTTTGCTTGGTATTGTCACTAACGTGTATAGTCAGCTTACTTATAAGTCAGTCAGTCAGTCATTGTCCAACCCACTATATCCTAACACTGGGTCATGGGGTTACTTATAATAAATATGTAAAAAGCATTTCAATGAATTAAAAGATACATTTTAAAATAGGTTTTATATTAAATAGAAATGAATGTGAATTTTTATGTTTATTGCAAATAACAGATATACTAATAACTTTGAACCACTACTATTTATCAGTGTCAATTACTGCTTATAATGAATTTGTTTCTTAATGAGAAAAAATAATTTTTCAACACTCATGGAAACAAATATTGGTGAAGATGATGCTGAGTGGACTCACAGTAATGTAACATGGCCTATGTCTCTTAAGATTGTTTTGCTTGGGGTGGAGCAGGCTGACAAGACTTTAGCTGGCAATTTAATACTCAATAAACCAGAGTTTATGATGAAGAGTAGCACAGCAGGAAGAATGAGGAGGTCAGAGAGAAGATATGCTAGAGTGGGTGGGACAACAGAGATCACTGTAGTCGACACAGCAGATGTGCTTAACCTCAACATATCTTATGAAGAACTTAATTTGGAAGGTCTACAGGACGGTAGTGAGACCTGCTTTGCTATATGGGTTGGAGACGGTGGCACTGACCAGAAAGCAGGAGACAGAGCTGGAGGTAGCAGAGTTAAAGATGTTAAGATTAGCATTGGCTGTGACGAGGATGGATAGGATTAGAAATGAGTACATTAGAGGGTCAGCTCAAGTTGGACGGTTGGGAGACAAAGTCAGAGAGGTGAGATTGCGTTGGTTTGGACATGTGCAGAGGAGAAATGCTGGGTATATTGGGAGAAAGATGTTAAGAGTAAGAGGAAAAGAGGAAGGCCTAAGAGAAGGTTTATGGATGTGGTGAGAGAGGACATGCAGGTGATGGGTGTAACAGAACAAAATGCAGAGGACAGGAAGATATGGAACAAGATGATCCACTGTGGCAACCCCTGACGGGAGCAGCTGAAAAAAGAAGAAGAAAACACTCCCACCAGTAAGACGACTAAAGAGTGTATGATAGAAACAAAGAGACCACCAAGTACTTGTGAACAGATATAGGAATAGACACTATGTGCTCAATATTCAAGATGTCAACAGGAGTCAGGGTGCAAAACTCTAGTAAAAAACAGAAGACATGACAGGAGGTGTATTTATCTTGGAATTTTTCCTTAATATAGCCGCTTTATAGCATCCCATGTGTACAGTCTTATCTGCACATCGACAGTTGCTTTAAGCAAAGACTTCCTAGCTTAGCATAAGCAAACCAAATGGTTAAGCTACGCCTGTGCCAGTCACCAAAGCAGGTGCCCGCTCACTGTGCTGCTACTGTTGGAAAATGTCTTCTCTTCCGCTGCTAACCCCTATGGGAATATGGCAATGAAACAGTATGAAATCAACATTATTATAAAGCAACATTAATGAAAACACAGTAAAATGATGGTAGCAAAAGTAGGAAATATATTTGAAAACATTTAAAGGTTAATAAGTGCATTTGAAAAGAGTTTTATTGAAAATACTTATGTAGAAAATAAAAATAATGAAAGATGAGTCTTTTAAAGTCTGCTTCAGATTGGTGTTCAGTCCAGAGAGGTCTGTGTCAATTTCTTTGGGCTCTTTCTGTCACAGTATGCCTTGATTTTCTCTCTCCTGCTCTACTCTGTCTGTTGTCCTTCCTTCCTAATCTGCCCAGCATGTACCCAAATTTAAGGGCCTAACTTCACCTCAAATTAACAATAATTACAAGAAAAATCAATTAGGGTTTGCCTTTCTCAGGGTGTTTGTCCATTCTGATCCTAATTGCTTCAGGGTCTAATAAATGTAAAGAATTATTATTATTATTATTAAATTAACAGTGTGTTTGAGATTCTTAAATAATGATCAAAAAGATACAAGGTTCAAGTCAGTAAAGATACAGACTTTAGAATCAATCTATAGCAGTTGTTTAAAAATATACACAGAGTGTGTTTAACGAGTCCAGAGTTAAAGGCCCAAGGAGACTCTGTTCAGTTCAAAAACGGTCAAAAGGTGCAGATTTTCTAATCGGTGACTGTTTACTCAAGTGTTCTTATTGCTGGCGGGTTAATCAGTGTTAGTTCACATTCCAAGGTCTTTTTTTCAGTCTATTTTCTTATTTTATGTATTGTGAGTTTTGAATATTAAAATGGCTTATTTTTATATCAATTCAGGTGGAAATCCAGGAAACCACGGCAGGAGTGATATGTTATTTGGAGAAACATTTCAACATGATTTAAGTGAAATTTTTAATGGATTAATGAGGCAAATGCAAAATGAATTTAATTCAGAAGTGTGTTCAAAAATTGAAGAATGGAATGAAATGCTCAGGCGGAAAGAAATGGAAATGGAGAGAGAGTTAAAAGAAGAACATAGGAGAAAAGAACAAAGGTTAAGGAAGGAGTATGAACAGAGATCCCGGGAAGAGAAACAGAAAGTGAAGGAGGAACTTCAACAAAAAGAAAACAAGATTATACAGCTAGAGGAAATGTGTGAAAAAACATTGGAAGATATCGACGAGGAATTTACAGGATTTCTTGACAAAATAAAAGACCGTGTAGCAGCAATCTCAAGAAGACAGTATGAAGAGTGGCAAGTAGAGATGACTGATGAAGAAAGCAGAAGTAAATCCCTCAGTCAGAGATACAGAAACCGAAATCTGACAAAAAAGGAACAAGGTGATGACCTGCAGCAGTCCCCTGAAGAGTCAAGCAGCAGCACATTTGACACTTTATGGAGGGAATGTGAGGCTGAATGGCGTAACGTAAAAACAGAGATTCAACAACAACATGAGAAAGAACTTATTATGATGGAAAGGTTTTTAAAGGAAAAAATTAGAGCCAAATTCTTCAAGAGAGAATAAAAACTAAAATAAGAATTTGAGAATAAAATGTAAAAATCTTACAGCAATGTAGATTAACAAAGACATGCAAATGTATAGAGTATAGATATCTGTCTTGATTAAATTGTAGTAACCCAAAGAAACAACTGAGAAAAATAAGCTTATAAAAAAACACAACAATTAAAAAAGAGGAGCATTTTGAAGACTTGGCAGTTAATTACAACACACAGGAAAATTATCAAAGCCAGATCAACTGTCACATATCTTTGTATTGTATTGTGATATCAAAAATAAGGCAAAAAAGTAATTTGGGAATAAGAGATCAAGCCTAAATGTCATTTTAAAAGGAAAAGGTTAACAATACGTGGTAAACCGATTAGCTAAACCATACTAAGATGGAGGCATCAAAAAAGGTGAGAAAAGGAACGGTAAAATGAAATGAAAACAAGAGTCAGAACTTGAGCAACTCACTGAAGCACAAAAGCAAAATCAAGAACATGAAAATTAATTAAGTAAAACAGAACTTCAGTCACAAAAAGATTTTTATTGGAAAGGACGAGAACATCCTGATATGCAAAGAGGACATAAGGGCATGCAGAAATGATGTCCAAACACAACTGGATGAAGAAGAATATTTCCAACTACATGTTAAGGAGAAAGTAGCCAAAATAATGTCAACATAAAAATACTAAAAGGAGGCACATGAAATTCTGAAAAAAGTAGTCAGTAACACTAAAATATCCATGCAAGAAGTGAATGAACTAGAAGACATGACAGGAAAGCCAAAATAAAAACAAAAACTAGAAAGTAAAAGATGATGATCAGAGAATGCCAGGCAAGATATAAATTTGGCAATCGTGGAGTTAAAGCAGAATAAAGAAGGTGACTTGAGTCAGATATCTCTAGGGAAACATGAGATAAGTCTGTATGACATGCCCATCATCCAAGAACAGCCCAGTGTTAAAATTAAAACAGATGAGTTGAAGAATACAACAGAAGGAAAGGTCATAAATACTAAACAAGATTTATGTCTAAGAATGAGTAATAAATCTGAAGAACAGAAGGAAATTTGCTGAAAAAGTAAAGAGATCTGTCATAATACAGCAGGCTGATCAGACAGACAAAGACATCTAGAAGAACTTACAAAAACAAAAGTGTAAAGAAGAAAATTCTCAAGTAAAACAATGGAGAAACTATCAGAGAGTCAAAATTAGATCACAATAAATATAAATAGGTCAATATAAATAAAAATAAATGGAGAAACATAGATAAGGAATGTAATCAACAGCGCAAAGAAGAGTGCAGGGAACAAGTGAATAAAAGGAGAACCAAAGCTGGCATTTGGTGAACATCAACCAGTTGAAAAGTAATGATTGTCATCTGCAGAGTGATAGACAAGAGATGGGTAAGTCACAAAAAGAAGGTACAACAGATGACTGTGGCCTACATCATATTTTACTAGGGAAAGGGCAGATACACACCTGTCACTCTAATGTTATCCCAAAAAAACAGTCTGAGAAAAGAGTGACCAGTGACAAAGACGACTAAAAATAAATAAAGAAAATAGAGCAAAATTTAAACACAAGGTTGAATAAAGAGATGGAAGAAAAGAAACCAAACCTAAAACAATAAATATCACACTGAAGTACAAAGAAAAAACAAAATATGAAAATCAATTCAGTAAAACAGAAATTGGCTCACAATTGCTGGAGATCACTGTCATGAATGACTACATAGCTGCAAAAGACAAGACCAAAGGCAAAGGCATTTTAGAAACAAGATTATCCGCAGGGAAGAATTTCAAACTGAAAGAAACAAAGATGCAGTTCAACAGCTGATGCAATGTCCATTTACATGCTACAGCAGAAACAAAATGTGTAGCTGCACTGAGTTGCTGGGTATGTCGCACTATAATGCTCACAAAAGTGCAGCATGACAGCCCTGCCCTTCAATGATTATGAAAGTTAAGTTTACAACTGAAAATCACTGTAAAAGTTGTGTAATGTTACATGCCCTCAAACGAAGGAAATTGTCAAAAAGCAAATCATAAAAATAAATTAAGTAAACCTGAAAGTGTTCCAGTGAACAGCAATGAAGACACAAAAAGGAAGGGTGGAGGAGAGGACAGGTCACTAGTGGTGAAAGCCAGCAAAGAGAACATAACTTGTATCGATTACTTTTTGGAAAATGCACAACTGCTGTCCTATTGTGGCCATCACCCAAGATCAGACCGACAAAACTGACAGGTTAAAAAAGACGATTCATGTAGGTATCAAAGTGATGGAGGATGATCTTCATACGCATGACTGATGATGTGGTGATGAAAAAGTAAAATGACATGGAAAACAAACAGTTCACTGAAATACCAACAAAAGAAAATGAAAAAATAGAACACGTCCTCACTCACAACAGAAAAAATCACCGTCACCAGCCACGAAAATGACAACAATGACAAGGATGACATGCCCATAACCAGAAGGAACATACTAGGTCTGTGGTCTAAAGAAGAAAATTCACAACTAAACACTGCGAGCCAAAATGGAGGTGAAGTGGATTGCACGAAAAAGGAAATACGTACAAAGCTATGGGATGGTGTTTGGTGTAAAGTAAAGACAGAAATCCTGTACATTGTGTCTTTGTTTTTTTTTTAGTTTTTTTAATTTTATTTTTTTGTATGCTTCTGTGAAATTTAGATTTCTTTTCAGCAATTAAAATGTTTATTTTATAAGAGAAGTTGAAAAAGATAATAATTTTGATTTAATTTTGACATGCTGTGAAACTGTAAATCAACTTTCTTTTCCTTCACTGGAAATTTAATTTCTTGTACTAACCTGACAACCTCTATTCATAGATTATTCATTCAGAGTAGGCTAATAACCATGCACTCCTCTACACTGATTATATTTACCTAGTTCACTACTAATAAAATATCATATTCCATGACATATAGCTAGATTTCACAGTCAAGGTCCTCTTTATCTGGCACTGTCCCACATATGGTTGATAGATGCTTCGTGACAAACACCAACTGATTTGGCTCCTGGTTTTCCTATTCCATTCCATTTATTTCATTTTTTATCTGAACCATCATGACAATCAAGGTGGAGTAAGGGTGCAACTGCAGGGATTAGAGATGGTGAAGGTAGATGAATTTAAATACCTGGGTCCAACAGACCAAAGCAATGGGAGAGTGCATCAGAGAGTTGAAGAACAGAGTGCAGACAGTGGTGAGGGGGGATATGAAGGCAATCGGTGAGGCAGAAAATGGAACAGACAGGGATAGATGAAGACAGATGATCCACTGTAACGAACGTCCTAAATGGGAACAGCCAAAGGAAGAAGAGAAAGAAGATACAATCAGTTTTGGATTGGTTTTAATCTGGACCCTCCACTAATACTGTACCAGTTTGGGGGCTTGTATCTCTGGGTGACCAAAGGCCTTCCTGTGTTCCAAGTTCCCAATTCTAAGAGGGATACAATAAAAAAAAAGTGAAATCCTATCTGTGGTAATTGTAGAATTTTAGACAAATAAATTTAATGTTAAACAGAGCATTTATATAAGTACTTTTAAAACAGCAGCTAATAACAAATTAAAAACTATGATCTCTAAGAAAATTATATAAGTAATCCTTTTATTGTGAATTGTTTGTGCTAGTAGACGATGTAACTTGCAACTGTGATAACTGATGGAATAAAGTCCCATTTGAGATTATTATTGAGTTGTTATTTGTATAGGTGTATGTGTGAAGGTATTTGTGTGTGAAGGTATGTGTGTGCCTTGTCATATACTGCCACCCTGTCCAGGTTTGATTCTCACTTGAGCTCACTGCTGTTGAAGCATTGTCTACCAGCCACCCTTAAACTCAAAAACATGACTGGAAAACGGAGGGGTGAATGTACAGTCACTACATGCCAACAGTAAATGACACCTAGATGTGACATTGATTAGATCAACAATATAAAATCATTGCAAAGAATAAAACCAGGTACACAAACTGTATGCAATACCTCATATTCAATTTAATCTATTTTGTTAGTGCATTTCCATTAGTGGTGTGCTCCACTTATACAGGGAACTGGGGGGAAACAGGCTAAGCCTAGCTGTGCATTTTTATTGTTCTTTTTAAGGTTCCAGACAGTTGCTGAAGGCCGCAGTGCAGCGCCCCAAGGTGGGATCCTCCTGTCTGGCATAACTGTTAGTAATTTATTACAACTAGATCCTAGGGGCTGGCTGGGCAGTGGTCTCACGTTGGTGACAAACAAACCAGCTCTCTAAATGAAATTTGTAGTAACCTTTTAAATCGCTATGTTATAGCCACTGTAATAAAAAAAATAAATTGTGAGAATGGAATGTGGGAGGTGTGGGTAGTAGTAGTCGCCCATAAATATATGTAAAATGTGGACTCTCTTACTTTTCCAAGACAACTTTGTGAAAGAAGATGATTAAAATATAACGTAAGCTAGAAAGTAGAAACTGTTCTGTGCTATAAAATGAAAGAACTTCAATTTGTTACTTGGTAACAAATTAAAACAAGACCGGCTGAGAGGATACTACTACACAATTGACCCGTTTTACACAAGTTCTGAGAAAACGGACATCATGAAGTGGTGACGCTCACAAATTCTCACAGTAGTGACACTAATGCACAGTAAGCAATATTAAGGTATGCAATAAAACAGATTACAGATATGTTAAACTGTTAAAGCTTACAAAAATGGAACTGACTGACAAGTCACAAATCATATTACTTATAATAACATTTCTTCTTCTTCTTTCGGCTGCTCCCGTTAGGGGTTGCCACAGTGGGTACCTTAAAATACTTGCTCACGTGCCTTCTGTTGCTCAAAAGTCTCAACAATGTTTGACACGTCAGGTTGTCTGACACGCTCATTTTCGATTGAGAGTATAGCCAAGCCACTAAGTTTGTCTTCTACGTGATGCTTCTGAGGTCATTTGTGATTAGTTTTAACTTGGAGAATGATCATTCTCACGCAGCAACACTCAATGGTATAGTCAGCAGTAACATATAAGCCATGCAAACGTCACTGGGAGTAGATGGCAGTGCACAGTGATCCATCAGCAACAGTCCAACTAATTCAAAAACAATCAACTTGGTTGACAGGATTGATTTAAAACATGCACGACATGACAACAATTGAGCAGAAAACGCCGGTGAAATGTCAGTGCTATAGCGTTCAATGAGAACATCGGCAGCAGCGTACAATTCGTCTTTAGCCTTAGAGGTCAGAGTTGATGGTAACAAGACATTGAACATTGAAGCCACTGCATCGAACGGTGAAACCTCTGTTTTAGTTAAGTTATAAAAAATAATTAAAAATATTATACGGCCCTGAGTGTGCCTCCCAAGCCCGTAGGCCCTTGAGTATTGCACAATCTGCACAATCCATTGCTACACCAGTGATTCCAGAGAATTTTCATGAAATGTTTCTGCTTGGTTGCTTTCTTTTTTATAAATACTTCAATAGCTTAAATTTTTCATTACACTGCATACATTACATATAAAATAAGACATACCACATAGTATGTCTTTTTCAGATCAGGTACCCCCTTCTTCTACCAAGCTAGACAGTGGAGAAAGAAAACAAAAATTAATATGAAGATCCAGTAATCACTCAAATACTGAAATATCAAAGGTGACCAATGTCCTAGCATATTCAATTCATTTAGGACAACATTAATTAATGTCTGTCATATTGTAAAACATGCTTAAATTATTCCTTTTAAAGTGAATGTATGTTTTATAATCTTAAATAAACTAGTACATCCTTTTCGAATAGTGTTATGGTAGGTGAATTAGGATTCTTTAGTTGAACAGGTAAGATTGTGTGCTAGCAGTGTGCTGTAAGTTACCACAAGAGATAGTTCAATAAACGGTTATTTCAAATTGCATTTTACTCCATTCTGCTATTTTAAAAGATTTCAGGACAACTGTGCTGCCAAGACTGTGTGATAAATAAGCAAATGTTTTTCCACGATAGGATTTATGCAGAGGACATTTCTAAAATGTATGGCCTACTTCTCACACTTAGGATATATTGACCTTTTAGAAAAGCGTGCAGTATTTAATTCTCACTTGAGTCAGACCATGTTTTTGAGAATGTGCATATTTGATCTAAACCTCACTTATATTCACTATAAGAAAATGTAATTGAACTATCCTGTCCTAGCGTGTCACATATTACCTCTAAATGTGTTCTTTTGACCACACTGGCAAAGTGTTTTAATATTACTATATCTTTACTACCACTAGAAAGTACAACTTCTGAGGAGATGGTGAGAGAAAGTTACGAAAGTTGCCCATGTCCCTTTTAGAAATGTTTCTGATTTTTAAGTAACAAAAATGACATAAGACTACGTTTAAAAATGCAAATAAATTTTCAAAACTCAAACCTTCAGATGTTTGAATACAAAGTGTATGCTGTATGTTAAATATTGTGTATGTATGACATTGTGGAAATATATGATTGGTTTCCAGTACAGTATAAAACAACACTGAGAAAAGAATAAAAAATAAACCATACCTAAGTACAAAAAAGCAGCAAAAACATTAGACAGCAGGGGAGGATCTCTGTCCATTTGAAATATATGATAAGAGGCCAGACATCTGTAGCTTACGTTTGATGTAATTTACACGCTCACATGGCTGACAGGTTTGTTCTGATCCCTGGGGTTAGTGCAAAACCGGCATTACCAGCTTTGATTGTGCTACAAATTTAGTATGGTAATAAGGCAAAAATAAAAATAAGGCCAAACAAAACACAATATATGCATACAAGTTACTTACTGTATAAAGCATATAAATTATTTTTATATTAATGTCCTTAAAGTTAGTCTTATTGGGACAATGTTGACTGGTAATCAGAAATCAGTTCCTGTGATAAATGTAAAAGAACTATGTGTTTGATTAACATTCTGACATTAACTTTTTTTAAAAATACTACCTATCTAGCTCCTGACCCAGACTACCATAAAAGAGTGCATCACTTGTAGTCTGAGTTTAGCAATGTGGCACGCGGCTGGGGGTGGTACCCAGCCAGGATGCCCAGGAGGACCGGAGGAGGGCTTGTGCCTCCTCCAGACCACGAGGGGGCGACCACCCTGGTTGTGTTGGGGGCCATGGGTACAGAGCTGGGAAGCTCAACCCTGTAGGAGCCCGTGGTCACCGCCAGGGCGCACCCCGATGCCTTGGGAGTCCTGGATCTCAGCACTTCTGCCACACCCGGAAGTGCTGGGGGGAAAGAGGATCAGGGACACCTGGAGGGCTTTCGGGTACACAGCCGTTGCTTCCGCCACACGGGGGTGTGTCAACGGAGGCTTATCAGGAAGCATCTGGAGCCCATCCGGGGGTGAATAAAAGGGGCCGCCTCCCTCCATTCAAGGCTGGAGTCGGGTGGAAGTGGACGGAGCTCGTAGTAAAGGAGTGGAGGCGGTCTGAAGAGTAAAGGCATTGTGTATGTTGGCCAGGACTGGAAGGGGTGTTTGGTGCTGAGGCACTGGGGTGTGCTCACTATTGTAAATATAATTAGTGTAAATAAATGTGTGTGTGGTGAAACAACATGTCTACCTGTCTGTGTCCGGGCTGGTTCCCACAGCAAGTACACCACGGCATCTAAAAACACACATAAAACCAAACCTTTATTAGACAAACCCTTAATTTAAACAACACTGTGCTTCCCGGTAGATCTAGTATCTGGTTCCCCTCCTACGCATGAGCAATAATGCAGATCTCAAAGTCAAAGTCAAAGTGAACTTTATTGTCATCTCAACCATATACAAGTATACAGATAGACGAAATTGCGAAGCTCAGGGTCCACAGTGTAACAACATGACGTGCAAATAATAATTTAAAAATAGAATTAAAATTTAAAATTTAAATTAAAATTAAAACACAAACAAGACAAGACATTGTGCAAAGACAAGACAAAGAAGTAGCAGCAATATCAATGTGTAAGATATGTAATATAATAAATAAATAAATAATAAATAATAGATATAGATAATACAGAAATTATCAGTGTATGATAATAGTTGTTTAAGACATGTGTAAACAATGACAGGTCAGAATGTTTCACAGCAGAAGGATAACAAGAGTGTCAAAATACTTAAAGGTCCGTAGGAGATTTTCAGTTCTTCTCTACCTGCACACTCGTCTTTGAAAGGACAGTGGCTTGCATGTATAAAACTTCTGTTTTTTGAAGTGGTTGAGACCGTGTGGAAGGTCCCAGAGGGCAGCCTGGTGTTAAGGAGTCTAACAGCTTGGGGGTAAAAACTCTCCTGCAGCCTGGCAGATCTGGCTTTGATGCTGCAGTATCTTCTCTTGGATAGCAGAAGTGTGAAAAGTCCATGTGAGGGGTGTAAGGGGTCCTGCACAATGCTGCAGGCCTTGCGGACACTGCATTTGTAAAATATGTCCTGTAGTGAAGGGAGAGGCATCCCAATAATGTTCTCTGCTGTCTTCACTATCCTTTGCAGGCGCTTGCAGTCGGATATGTTGCAGTTGCCATATCAGACAGTGATACAGCTGGTCAGAACACTCTCAATGGTACCTCTGTAGAACATGGTGAGGATGGAAGGGGGAAGACTTACTCGCTTCAGCTGCCTCAGGAAGTGTAGTCTCTGCTGGGCTTTCTTGATTAGTGATGAGGTGTTATGTGTCCACGTAAGTTCCTCAGTTATGTGCACACCGAGGAACTTGGTACTCCTAACAGTCTCCACATCTAAACCATTGATGCGGAGTGGGATGTGGGCAGGACGTGATTTTCTGAAGTCCATGATTATCTCTTTTGTTTTGTCGACACTGAGAGATAGATTGTTGTCTTCACACCATGCAGACAGCCATTCCACCTCCTATCTGTATGCTGTTTCATCATCCCTGTTTATCAGTCCCCAGCACTGTCATATCATCCGCAAACTTGATGATGTGGTTGGTGTTGTGCGTGGCTGTGCAGTCATGACTCAGCAGGGTGAACAGCAGTGGACTAAGCACGCAGCCCTGCGGTGCTCCAGTGCTCAGTGTGATGATGCTGGAAGTGTTGCAGCCTATCCTAACTGACTGGGGCCTCTCTGTCAAGAAGTCCAGGATCCAATTGCAGAGGGTCGTGTTCAGGCCCAACCTGCTCAGTTTTACAACCAGCTTTTTAGGGATGATTGTGTTGAAGGCAGAGCTAAAGTCTATGAATAGCATCCTGACATATTTTTTATCCAGATGTGTCAGGGAGAGGTGAAGGGCAGAGCATATGGCATCCTCAATTGACCTGTTTGAACGGTATGCAAACTGAAGAGGGTCAAGGGAGGCAGGAGATTAGTCTTTATGTGTGACATGACTAACCTTTCGAAGCACTTTATTATGATTGGCGTGAGTGCAACTGGTCGGTAGTCATTCAGGCATGTCACTGATGACTTCTTCGGCACTGATATGATCATGGTTGACTTGAAGCATGCTGGGACTGACGACTGGCTCAGAGATGTGTTGAAGATGTCTGTGAGGACACCAGCCAGTTGACTGGCACATTCTTTGAGCACACGACCAGGTATGTTGTCAGGTCCTGCAGCCTTGCGTGGATTGACTCTGGATAGAGTCCTCTTCACGTCATTTATTCCAGTCTGGTTTTCGCACTGGTCATAGTACAGAAACGGCACTAACACGGGTTGTAAATGACATTCTGATATCCTCTGATGAAGGAAACTCCACTGTAATTATGTTGTTGGACTTAAGTGCAGCATTTGACACCATCGACCATTCTATTTTACTGCATAGGCTAGAAAATGATGTTGGGCTTACAGGCACTGTGCTCGCTTGGTTTAGTTCTTACTTATCAAATCGATTCCAATATGTACAGAAATGTGCTGACAGTACTCCATCATTATACACAGAAGTTCAATATGGTGTCCCGCAGGGCTCAGTACTGGGACCTTTACTGTTTTCACTGTACATGCTTCCTCTGTTCACCTCATAATAGGTTAAAAGAGGGACTAGTGGGATTCATAATAGGCACATTAATCACAGGCTGTGGGTTTGGAAGGATGAAAAAAAGAAAAAGACAGACATTTGCATATGCCTCAGGGCCGGTGGTTAGTTAAAATTGTAGAATCGCAAGTGGTGCACAGGCAGGACTGGTTTGAAGGCACCACGCTTGTACACACGAGGGAAATCGGACCCTAAACTACAATGTTCCATTGGTCCAAGGAGCACAAAGATGAAGAGTTACCTGACCATCTTGACATATTTGGTGCCTTGATTCCTAGCAAGAACAAATGCTATGCATCCAAGTTGTAATGGTGTGATGTGTCACACTCCTTTGCTTTACTTCTACTTTAGGTACATTAGGAAGTTAAAGTTAGAGAATGTTAATCTGTAAGGCATGAACACATGTATAAACCCGCCCTCCTGCTTGTGCTTGTGGTGCTCTATCTTGATGCCTATAGTCAGGAGATAAGGGATGTAATTAGCCATTGGAGCAGTGAACCCTGATGGTGACCACAAGCTGAGCTGTAGACTGCAACTGTGTCTCTGCAACAGGCTGGTGTGTGTAAACATAAAAGGACAAGAGATAAAGGTGTGGGACATTCAGTAATGTACAGTAAAAGAGTTTCAAAATTAAACTAGGACTGGCTCAGGACCCTTTTTCATGATAAAACACCTATAAAATTTTCTTTTTGAAAAAAGAAAGTGAGGTTATTTGTTTTGTTAAAACCAAGCAGTTTAACCTACAAATCCAAGACTCTTCCATCACTTAGAGAAGAGCATCAAAGCCTTTGCCTGCACTACAAAGGTTAACTACTTCTACCACTGATTATTTAAGTTTGGATACGGCATTTTTTTTTACAAAGTGTGTGGATACAGGATGCTGAGTGGTGTGTGTATAAATATTATTTTTGTACGGCAGAATTCAATTCATTGCTGATATGAAAGATTTAACATTTAGTAAAACAGAGGCGAAGCAATACAAATACTATACCTTTACTGCCACAGTCAAAACGATCCTTTACAGTGACACTGAAGTTGTTAGTGATAATTTTACCCCCTTTAAGCACATACCCCAGTCATGGAAAGTGTCCCAATCTATTAACTATTAAAAGATTCATAGCTGAGAATGAAACAGCCACTAAGTCCTTAATATTGTGGCTGTGTGTGAAAGTGAAAAGGGGGAAATCTTGATAAAACAGATTAAGCTGTAAAAATGTACCAATGGCTATTTGTAGATATGACAGATTAATTGTGCCAAGAGGTGGAAAATGACAGGCCACAAGGGTAGTATTTTGACTATTCAAAAGATAGAATATTAGTTAAAAACAAATGTAGACAAAACAAGAAAATCTATCATTCCTGTCATCAAAATAGAAGACAGTACAAATCTGTAAATAAGTTACCTGGAATCTTTAACCTGAAACCCACTAGCTTACAACTGAGAAATGGCCAAACTTGGACAGTCAATGTAATACGTCACCATCCTCAAATATATTACTTGGCACAACCTCCAAGGGTCATTGGCTACCAACCCTGTAGTCGCATCTATGCACAAAATGGCTGACTGTACCAAAAACAAAATGGTGTCACGTTAAATTCAAAACAAAATGTAAACAAAAATAATTTGGAAAACAGTCCAGAAAGTCAAGAAATATTTTTAAAAAACTGGAATTCACAAGAAAACTTGTCAGAATAAATACTGTATAAAAAGTGAGATTACAAACCTGTTTTTTATTGTTTGTATTTTAGGCAATCGCCATCAGTGAACAAAGCTCTTTCATAAGCCATTCTAACTATGGATTACTTGCAATCTTGGGTGCAAGGTTATTATAGTTTTTCCTTTTTATATTAGTTTTTATTTCTATATTTTTTCTGACCTTACTTGGAAATTCAGTTTAGTTTTAGATTTCCTTCATCGTGTATTTTTAGTTTTAATTTTTATTTTACAAAACATTTCTATTTTATTGTTATATATATTACAGTAGTTTCAGTTTTAGTTTTAGTTATTATAGTATGGTTAAACAGCTACTACGGATTTGAGTTTTTGTGTCACAATGAGACAGAACTGTACACTTAACGGGTTTGGATATAATATGAGTTTAATGTTAGTGGAAGCTTACTACACTACACAACACACTTTACTATTTGGTTTTGTTTTTGTCTGATAAGAACAAGCATAATCAAAACCAGGCACTGAATATAAGAAATTTACACAATTTTATAATTTTTAAAATATTTTCTATGTCATTTGTGCTGAACAAGTGCACGTGCGCTGACTGTTGGCACTTTTTTCCTTTTCCTTTTATTGCCCAGAATAGGCCAATTTGTAATGAAATTTAGGTGAATTTTAAGGTGTGAGGATTTTTTACTCTAAATGTCTACTCTAATATGTCACACAACATATCCTGCTCCAACGACAAAGTGCTTATAATGAATGCCATCAACATTACATTCAAATATCTCAGATACTGGGCTTTGTTATTTTCTACCAGCCATATTGATCTCTGATTCCATCTCAGGCACAAACGATTTATAGACAGAATTTTGCCACGTGCAGGCCTGAAAAGATATAAAAAATTAGAAAACAGAATCTACTTTGTTCTGAAAGGTGTGACCATGAAAATCACAGTAGTGTAAAGGTTAGGGGCAATAAGACTTGAACATCCCATCATAAGAACAGTAAACCCATAATGAGCAGAGCAAGAGCAGGTAATAAGAGTATGGACCGGCATAAAATGACAGAGACAGCATCCGAGATTAAGAACAATATATATATTATCTAAACCTGTTTATCCAGAGCAGGATCACTGGAAACCTGGAGCCTACCCCAGCAAGTTTGGATGTTAAGACAGGAAAAATCCCTGGTATGCAATATGTGGCTGATGTTAAGAACAAAAACAATGCGATATTTCAACCATCTATTTAGAGAGAGAGAGAGAAACATTGAAAAAATGGGGACAGATATTTTAAAACATAATTCTGATACTGGATTATTTTCATAATATCAGGTATTTTGAGCTGTGAATATTAACTAAAAAGGATGAATTAATAAATATAGCATAAATACAACAACACCTTAGCATGTTTAGCTTTTC
Source organism: Erpetoichthys calabaricus (assembly GCF_900747795.2). Taxonomy (NCBI): domain Eukaryota; kingdom Metazoa; phylum Chordata; class Cladistia; order Polypteriformes; family Polypteridae; genus Erpetoichthys; species Erpetoichthys calabaricus. Next base: position 55,284,681 of record NC_041405.2, on the reverse strand, counting down.
ATCACTTGGCAGACTCTCTTCACCAACCTACCTGTAGTTCAGTAGAGACATTGCCAGCTCGGGAGTTTTACAAGGCTTGTATCGCTTCATTGTTAAACGTTTTTAAAGCAAAAAGTGATTGGTCAGTAACAATATGCTGATCTTGTATGATGACCTTGTCAGTCTCTCGATCAGAGTGCTGTTTTATTTTCAAAAATCGGGAGTGGTCTCCCCTAGACTTTCGCGTGTACTCAGATATGGGGATGGATATTTGAGGAGCAAACCGCAAGACATTGATTATATTATGTACATTAAAGAACCATCAACAACCAATATATTGAACAATTATTATAAAAGTAGAGCTGAATAAATCGGACTCTGCACCTGCATGAATAAAAAAGTAATCGAGAATGTGTTCAGGTAAAGTACCACTTCCAGTTGATGGATTTGGCCCAAAAGTTAATACAGATCTACAAGTGGTGTAACAAACATGCCAAATTTCATCCATCTATCTAGTTGTGTTTTTGAGTTATCGTTTTTACACACACACATACATAGTTCCAAAAAACGGTATTTTCGGACTTGGGAGGTTTTTCATGATTACTATACTTTCTCTAATAATTCCTATACTTTGTGTGCAAAGCGGCAGGTGAATTACTGTCAACAAAAAGCAGGCACCTGAGAAATATACTGAAACGTTACTCATTAGTGATTTTTCTGTCCATACGGTAAAGTTTTTGTTGACCAGCACATTCCAATTTCAGGCGTTTGAGTTGCATCTTGATACACAAGCGCAAAGAAAGACTAAAGGTAAATCGCTTTCTATTCCACACGCTTTACCCACGTATTCAGCTCGCTCTGTCACCGCAAATGCTGTGTGAACAGCCGCCCTCCTTCACAAGCCGCTGTTCACTGGATGAACATATGCGGACGACTCGTGGTGGATGACGTTCATTTTTAGAGTTAAAAGTTATAAGGGTTAAAAACTAACGGCAAGAATATTCATTCAAAAACGAAAACTAAAATTATTTTAGTAAATTATTATTTTATTTCAGTTAGTCTTTCCAGCTACTTTAATCGTTTCGTTTAGTTTTAGTTTTTCATTTCGGTTTTCTTAATTATTTTATTTCAGTTTACGAAAATGTTTTTTTTTATATATATATATTATTTATTAATTTTTATTGTAATCATTCCATACAAATAGATCAATTTATAATCATCAAAGTTGAAGACAAATCAAACCCCACCCCTGAGAAGGAGAGCTAAGCCAAAGGAGAATATTGCTCAGGGATTTTTAATAAGGCAACAATAAATAGAAGAAAGGGAGAAATAAATATATAGGTAAATAAGAGATGGAGAAGGGAATTAAATGTGGTAATAGTTATTTCTCTTATTCTAAAATAATACTGATTAGATCCTGCCAGGTTTTGAAAAAATTCTGTACAGATCCTCTAACTGAGAATTTGATTTTTTCCAATTTCAAATAATATAAAACATCGGTTTCCCACTGACTTATCAGAGGAGAGTTAGGATTCTTCCAATTTAACAGAATAAGTCTGCATGCCAAAAGTGTAGTGAATGCAATCACCTTTTGCTTGTCCTTCTCCACTTCAAGTCCGTCTGGAAGAACACCGAACACAGCTGTTAATGGGTTAGGAGGAATTGTGATACCAAGGCTGTCTGAAAGGCACTTAAAATTTTGGTCTAAGATGAAGTTAGTTTGGTGCAGGCCTAGAACATGTGACCCAGTGAGGCATGAGCTTGGTTGCAGCTTTCGCAGGTTGGATCCTGCCCTGGAAACATTTTGGACAGCTTTAAGCGAGACAGATAAACTCGATATATAATTTTTAGTTGAATAATTCTATGCTTTGCGCATATGGAGCTCGAGTGAATTCTCTGCTTTACTACCTTCCACTCCTTTTCTGGTATATTGATTAAGAGATCTTCTTCCCAATGTCCTCTTGGATCTTTGAAAGGTAGGGACTCTAATAGGATTTTATATAATGTGGAAATGGTGTTTAATTCCTCGAAACTGAGCAGTATTTTTTCAGCATTGTGGAGGGTGCGAGGTGGGGGAAATCGGGCAGTTTCTGTTTAACAAAATTTCTAATTTGAAGATAGTGAAAGAAATGTGTAGCTGGGAGGTTGAATTTTGAACGTAATTGTTCAAAAGATGCAAATATGTTGTCTATATAAAGATCTCTGAGCATTTTAATCCCAAAACTTTTCTAGGTATTAAAAACTGGACATGTTTGCGAGGGTTGAAAGAGGTGGTTCTCTTGCAGAGGTGCGCCTGATAAAAGATTTTCCATCTTAAAATGCTTTCTAAGTTGGTTCCATATTCTGAGTGAGTAAAGCACAATTGGGTTATTAGTATATTTGCGATAACTTGCATTTATTGGAGAGCAGAGCAGGGAATATAAAGAAGTACTACAGGATTTTACTTCTATTGCGGACCAAGCCTGTGTATGTTCATTTTTTTGTGTCCAGGTTTTTATGGCTTGTATGTTTGCTGCCCAGTAATAAAACTGAAAATTACGTAAAGCCATGCCACCTTCTGCCTGAGGTCTTTGTAGGGTCGCTCTTCGGATACGTGGGTGTTTTGAGTTCCAAATGAATGAGGTTATTGTTGAATCTAACTGTTTAAAAAACAATTTATAGATATATATTGGAATGTTTTGAAATAAAAAAAGAAGTTTAGGAAGGATATTCATCTTAACAACGTTAATTCTTCCGGCTAGAGTGAGATGAAGGGTTGACCATCTATGCAAGTCTTGCTTAATTTTTTCCATACAGACGGCAAAATTTTGTTGATAAAGAGCTTTATGTTTACTTGTGATATTTACCCCTAGGTATTTAAACTGATCTGCTATGGTAAAAGATACGGCGTCCAATCTAATATTATATGCTTGTGAATTCACTGGAAAGAGTATACTTTTATTCAGATTAATTTTAAGACCAGATATCTTTTGAAATTCTTTTAGTGCTGTTAAAACTGCAGGGACAGTGTTTTCTGGGTCTGATATATATAAAACCATATCATCTGCATATAGAGAAATTTTCTGTTCCAGTCCTTCTCTGACAATCCCCTTTATCTGATAAGAATTTCGGCAGTGAACCGCCAGTGGTTCAATGGCGATTGCAAACAGCAGTGGCGACAAGGGACATCCTTGTCTGGTACCACGTTCTAGCTTAAAGTAGTCTGAGCAAATGTTATTAATACAAACTGAGGCTTCTGGATTGGTATACACATGCACAAATATTTGGGCCAAACCCAAATTTCTTCAATGCAGTGAAAAGTTAGTTCCATTCAATCATGTCAAATGCTTTTTCTGCGCCTAATGATAGTAATATCTCTGGGGTGTTTGATTTTGCTTGTGAATATATAACATTAAACAAGCGTCGGAGATTGGAAGATAGATGTCGGCCTTTAATACATCCAGTTTGATCCTGTGATATTACAGAGGGCAGCACTTTCTCCATCCTTCAAGCTAGAATTTTTGAGAGTATCTTAACATCATTATTCAGGAGTGAAATTAGTCTGTATGATGCACATTGTAACAAGTCCTTATTTTGTTTAGGAAAGACGGTGATTAATGCTTGACGAAATGTTTGAGGTAGTATTTGGTTGTCTCTAGCTTCTGTAAATGTTGCCAATACGAAAATGTTTTTTTAATAATAGTTTCAGTTTTGATTTTAGTTTTCGTTAACTATAATAACCTTGCTTGGGTGGCAAACCAAAGTGCCAAAACTTTTGCCTGTTTTGTATATTCAAATTGGTGTAAGCAAATTCATTGAAACAGAGCTACAGTACTGGAAAATTGCTCATTTGAGATCTTGGATGAAAATTAATGGCATGTAACAAAGTATTGTGATTGGCTTGGACTGGTTTGAATATGGAAAACAGGCAAAGGCTTCAGCACATATCTTCAACACTCAAGAATACAGTAAATCCCCACATAACAAAATATATATAACAATGGATTAGCAGGATGAAATTTGGCAGGATGGTACATGTGACCCAGTAGGCATCCTCTAAGAAAGTACATTTCAATATATCAATATATAGGGGTACAAACAAAAAACCCTGCAATAGAAGAACTCCAAAATCTCAAAAATGCTTTAACAGATTTAATTGAAATTCTTAAACAGGGGGACCACCACCCCGGTCTGCCAATCCAGAGGCACTGTCCCTGATGTCCATGCAATGTTGCAGACACGTGTCAACCAAGACAGCCCTACAACATCCAGAGCCTTGAGGAACTCCAGGCGTATCTCATCCACCCCCAGGGCCCTGCCACCAAAGGAGTTTTTTGACCACCTCGGTTACCTCAGTCCCAGAGATGGGGGAGCCCACCTCTGAGTCCCCAGGCTCTGCTTCCTCATTGGAAGGCATGTTAGTGGGATTGAGGAGGTTTTCGAAGTACTCCCACCACCGACCCAAAACATCCCGAGTCGAAGTCAGCAGCGCACTATCCCCACCATATACAGTGTTGACACTGCACTGCTTCCCCATCCTGAGATGCCGGATGGTGGACTAGAATCTCCTCAAAGCCGTCCGAAAGTCGTTCTCCATGGCCTCCCCAAACTCCTCCCATGCCCGAGTTTTTGCCTCAGCAACCACTGAAGTCACATTCCGCTTGGCCTGCCGGTACCTATTAGCTGCCTCCAGAGTCCCACAGGACAAAAGGGACCTGTAGGACTCCTTCTTCAGCTTGACAGCATCCCTCACCACCAGTGTCCACCAACGGGTTCGGGGATTGCCGCCACGACAGGCACCGACCACCTTACGGCCACAGCTCCAGTCAGCCACCTCAACAATAGAGGCACGGAACATGGCCCATTCGGACTCAATGTCCCCCACCTCCCTCAGGACGTGGTCGAAGTTCTGCCGGAGGTGGGAGTTGAAGCTACTTCTGACAGGGGGCTCTGCTAGATGTTCCCAGCAGACCCTCACAACACGTTTGGGCCTACCAGGCCTGACCGGCATCCTCCCCCACCATCGAAGCCAACTCACCACCAGGTGGTGATTGGTTGACAGCTCCGCCCCTCTCTTCACCCGAGTGTCCAAGACATGTGGCCGCAAGTCTGATGACACGACCACAAAGTCAATCATCGAACTGAGGCCTAGGGTGTCCTGGTGCCAAGTGCACATATGAACACCCCTATGCTTGAACATGGTGTTCGTTATGGACAATCCGTGATGACCACAGAAGTCCATTAACAAAACACCACTCGGGTTCAGATCAGGGGGTCCTTCCAGGTCTCACTGTGATTGCCTACGTGAGCATTGAAGTCTCCCAGCAGTACGAGGGAGTCCCCAGAAGGTATGCCATCTAACACCCCCTCCAGGGACTCCAAAAGAGGTGGGTACTCCGAACTGCTGTTCAGTGCATACGCACAAACAACAGTTAGGACCCGTCCCCCCTCCCGAAGGTGGAGGGAGGCTACCCTCTCGTCCACCGGGGTAAACCCCAATGTACAGGCTCCAAGTCAGGGGGCAAAAAGTATGCCCACACCTGCTTGGAGCCTCTCACCGGGGGCAACTCCAGAATGGTAGAGAGTCCAGCCCCTCTCAAGGAGATTGGTTCCAGAGTCCAAGCTGTGCGTCGAGGTGAGCCCGACTATATCTAGCCGGAACCTCTCAACCTTGCGCACTAGCTCAGGCTCCTTCCCCTTCAGAGAGGTGACATTCCACGTCCCAAGAGCCAGCTTCTGTAGCCGAGGATCGGACCGCCAAGGTCACTGCCTTCGGCCACCACCCAACTCACACTGCACCCAACCTCCTTGTCCCCTCCCATAGGTAGTGAGCCCATGGAAATGGGGACCCACGTTGTCTCTTCGGGCTGTGCCCGGCCAAGCCCCATGGGTGCAAGCCCGGCCACCAGGCGCTCACCATCGAGCCCCACCTCCAGGCCTGGCTCCAGAGGGGGGCCCCGGTGACCCACGTCTGGGTGAGGGAAAACACCATCCAAAAATCATAGAAGGTCTGTTGAACCGCACTTTGTCTCATCCCTCACCTAGGACTAGTTTGCCTTGGGTGACCCTACCAGGGGCATAAAGCCCCGGACAACAGAGCTCCTCGGATCATTGGGACACGCAAACCCCTCCACCACGATAAGCTGGTGGTTCGAGGAGGGGGACCAAGCAGTTTAACCTACAAATCCAAGACTCTTCCATCACTTAGAGAAGAGTATCAAAGTCTTTGCCTGCACTACAAAGGTTGACTACTTCTACAACTGATTATTTAAGTTTGGATACTGCATTTTTCTTACAAAGTGTCTGGATACAGGATGCGGAGTGGAGTGTGTACAAATATTATTTTTGTACTGCAGAATTCTATGTATTGCTGATTTAAAAGATTTAACATTTAGTAAAACAAAGGCGAGGCAATACAAATACTATACCTTTATTGCCACAGTCAAAACTATGCTTTAAAGCAGGGGTGTCGAACTCCGGGCCTGGAGGGCCGCAGTGGCTGCAGATTTTCATTTTGACCCTTATCCTAATCAGTTACCGGTTTTCAGTGCTAATTAATTTCTTTTACCTTCATTTTAATAGCCCTGTTTTTAAGGATTAAGTCCCCTGAATTTACAGTATTCCTTTCTTCATTAAATGACAGCCAAACAGAAATGAGCCAACAGATGACCAGCTAAACTGGGGCTTCAAACTCCAACCAATTTCACACTTTCTTAATGAGAAGCTGATCCTTGCTGTTAATTAAATTTGTTATTTAATTCCATGGCTTGTTGCTGCTCTCATTCTGCCACAGCAGACATTTCCAAAACTGTTGATTTTCTGTTATATTCTAAGAACACTGTCAAGATGTTTTTGTGACCTGAGAGATCACCCTTACCAAGACCATCACCTTTCTTTATTTTCAGATATTGTGTGATGAGCACAGGTGAGCTGGTCATGTGGCGGCTCATTTTGTGTCTCATTATTGTTTGGCTGCTAATTAAGGAAGAAGAGACCAACAAGGGGCCTGAATCAAGTTAATTAAAACTAAGGCAAAAGAAGTTAATTAACAGCAAAAACTGGTCACTAATAAAGAAGATGGCTAGAATAAAAACATGCAGCCACTGCGGCCCTCCAGGACTGGAGTTTGACACCCATGCTTTATTATCTATTATCTATTTAAGGATTCATAGCTGAGAATTAAACTGCCACCTTCGTTTTTGATTAGTAAGTCCTTAATATTGTGGTTGTGTGTGACAGTGAAAAGGGGGAAATCTTGATAAAACAGATTAAGCTGTAAAAATGTGCCAATGGCTATTTGTAGATATGATAGATAGATCTTTATTGTCATTGTCATTTTTACAAAGGAACAATGAAATTGAAGGTGCAGTCGGCTCAGTGTGAGGCATAAGAGTTAAAAAGACAAGAAGAGAGAAAATAATAACAAACCGAATAGTAATAAAAGTACTTTACAAAATATACAAATTGCACTTGTTATATACGTATACAAATTGCACTGGTTAAATGTACAAATTGTACTTGTTGACTTAAGGTCTATATTGCACTTTGGGAGAATGATATGGAGCAGTTTAATTCCGAGTTCAGGGACATGACTGCTTTTGGATAAAAAGCTGTTTTTAAGGCGGTTTGTCCTGGTTTTCATTGCTCTGTATCTCTTGCCCGATGGCAAAAGCTGGAAGAGGCAATGACCGGGATGTGATGAATCCTGTTGTGATGGATGGCCGGCTAAATATTCCGGCCCACACCTTCAGGCCGCCAGGTGGAGCCCTCCCAACAGCATGGAGGTTCCCCGAATTCCAGCAGGGCCTTATGGACCTTGTAGTTTGTATACACAGCCCTGCTGGATACCTTGGGGACCACCGGGAGTCGCTGTAGGGAGGCTGTTGGACTCTTACGTGCCCTATAACCCGGAAGTGCATCATGATCACATGACAAGAAGAAACGACGTGCTTCCGGGTTGAAGAAACGGACTTTTACCATGACCCGGACGTAATGAGAACTTGTGGATTGTGGGACAGGAACACCTCCGGGTCAGGGGGTATAAAAGGACTCTGGGAAAGCACAGACATTGAGCTGAGCTGGGAGGAAGGGTGGCGAAGTGTCTGGGAGAGGAGGAGTGGTATTTGTGCTTGATTATTGATTATTGCTATTTGTATGTGTAGTGTGGAGTGGAGGGTGCTTAGTGCACATTATTATCATAAAAATAAAAAGTCTTGGACTTTTACCTGGTGTTTGGCGTGCTACCTGAGGGTTCGAGAGGTCGATAAAAGCCTCAACTGTTACACTGTGAAATGTCTTTTGCTTTTTTGTGGCATCAGAATGTGTAGATTTGTTCCAGTGTGGGGTGGGTACAGCTAATTGTTCTCTCCGCTGTCCTGATGACCCTGTGGAGCGCTTTTCTTTCTGAGGAAGTGCAGCTGCCGTACCACACACACATAGTCCATACGTAAGCACACTCTCGATGGAACAGCGATAAAAGGCAAGGAGTAGATTTTTGGGGAGATGGTTCTTTCTGTGGATTCTCAGAAAATACAGTCTCTGCTGTGCCTTCTTCAGCAGCTCCTTGGAGTTGGCACTCTAGGTCAGGTCATCCTCCAGCTCAATGCCCAGAAACCTGAACACCGGGACCCTGTCCACACAGGCCCCGCCAATGATGAGTGGCTGGATGTCAGTTTTGTTTTTTCTAAAGTCAATAACAAGCTCCTTAATTTTTGTGGTGTTGAGGAGCAGGTTATTGACTCTGCACCACTCTGATAGCCGCTCCACCTCGTCCCTGTATCCCAGCTCACCCTCTTTGCCCGAGATGAGTCCGACCACCGTCGTGTCATCCTCAAACTTTATGATCTTGTTGCTATGGTGAGTGGGGACACAGTCATATGTGTAGAGGGTGTAGAGGAGCGGGCTGAGCACACAACCCTGCGGCGTCCCGGTGTTGAGGCTGAGAACAGTGGAGGTGTGGGGACCCAGCCTGACCCTCTGGGAGCAACCAGACAGGAAGTCCAGTATCCAAGTATATGTGGATGATGGAAGTCCCCGATCTGCCAGTTTGGACACCAGTCGTTGTGGGAGGATGGTGTTAAATGCCGAGCTGAAGTCCACAAAGAGCAGTCTGGCATAACTGCCCTGTTGCTCCAGGTGGGTCAGGGCAGCATGAAGGGCTGTGGCCACAGCGTCCTCCATGGATCTCTTTGCTTTGTAAGCAAACTGAAATGGGTCCAGGTCTGCTTGCAGGCAGGCGATGATATGACTCCGCACCAGTTTCTCAAAGCACTTCATGATGACAGATGTGAGTGCCACTGGGCAGAAATCATTCAGACTGTTGGTGATGGATTTTTTTGGCAGTGGAACAATGATGGAGGACTTGAGGCAGGATGGGAGAATGGCCTGGGACAGGGACTGGTTGAAAATCCTAGTGAAGATTACGGCCAGTTGAACCACACAGTCTTTCAGCACCCGTCCAGCCACACCGTCGGGTCCTGCAGCCTTCCTCGGATTCACCTTCCTCATCACCCACCTCACCTCACACTCTTCCACCGGGAGTATGCTGCTGTTGTGAACAGGTGGCTGTGATGGAACTGCTGTTGGTGTCACCTCAAAGCGGGCAAAGAAGATGTTCAGCTCCTCTGCTAGAGAAGCGTCCCCCTCAGCAGCCGAGGAGTTGCTGGATTTGTAGCCGGTGATGTGCTGGACACCCTGCCACACCTGCCTGGGGTTGTTGCTCCTCAGATGGTCTTCTATCCTCCTTCTGTATGCTGCCTTGGCCTCTCAGATGCCTCTCTTCAGGTTCGCTCTGGCTACACTGTAAAGAGCCCCATCCCCAGACCTGAAAGCAGTATTCCTGGCTTTCAGCAGACTCTGGACCTCCCTCGTCATCCACGGCTTCCTGTTGGGATAAATCCTTATGCGTCTGTCCCTGGTGACGTTGTCCGTGGAGAACCTGATGTAATCCAGGAGTGCCGTAGTGTGGTTCTTCAAATCTTGGTCATCGAAAACTTCCCAGTCGGTTCTCTGGAAGCAGTCCTGCAACTGTTGGGAGGCCTCTTCGGGCCATATGGTAACAGTCCTGGTCATAGTGGGAGCTTGTTTCCTGAGAGGGGTATATGCAGGGATCAGAAGCAGGGATGTGTGATCAGACTGGCCAAGGTGTGCTAGGGGTTTAGCCCTATAGGCCTGTCTGATGTTTGTGTACAGCTTGTCCAGTGTTTTTACTCCCCTGGTTGCACACTTTTTGTTGATGGAATTTGGGGAGAACTGCTTTCAGATCTGCATGATTAAAGTCCCCAGAAATTATGTGAACAGCCTCAGAATACTTGCTCTGTTTACTGCTGATGGTGTCATGCAAAAGCCCCACAGCCGAGCTAGCATTAGCATCTGGTGCTATATACACAGCAGTTAGCAGTATGGCGTTGAGTTCACGGGGGAGGTATATGGGTCTGCATTTAATTGTCGTAAACTCTACGTCTGGAGAGCAGTGTCTGGTGACTATGGTGGAATTCGTACACCAGCTATTGTTCACATAAATGCACAGCCCGCCTCCTCTTTTCTTACCGAAGCTCTCTGTCTTGTTTTGACGGTGTGCTGTGTAGCCTGCTATCTCGATAGCTGTGTCTGGTATGAGTGGTTTCAGCCACGTCTCCGTGATCAGCAGGATGCAGCAGTCCCTGATGATCTTTTCCGTTGCAATCCGCAGCTTCCACTCGTCCAGTATGTTCGCCAGAGACCTCACATTTGAGGAGAAAATGCTTGGAAGCGGTGGTTTATGTGGCTGCTTCCTTAGCCTCGCTAGCATGCCGCCTCGGCACCCCCTCTTTTGTTTATGTTCTTTGCACCGCCGCCGGCTCCTCGAAGCTGGGATTGTAATCCACAGAGAGCCTGGTGTCCGTGCGATGTCCTCCAGAATGTTGTGGACACGGAGAAACTCGGATGTCGAGCAACACTCGCTCCATAAGCCGATAGATAAAGTATCCTGCCTGCTATATGTGTATTCATCCAGGTGGGGTGCAAAAACCAAACTCTGAGTCGGAGAGAACACAGCCGCAGCGTCTAAGCGCACCACCATTATTGTTAACTTTTGTTAACCATTATTGTTAAGATTCATTGTGCCAAGAGGTGGCAAATGACAGGCCACAAGGGTAGTGTTTTGATTAAAAGAAGTGGTGAGGCGGCTTTCTGCTGTTATGCACCTAAAATCTGGAATAGCCTGCCAGTAGGAATTCGCCAGGCTAATACAGTGGAGCACTTCAAAAAACTGCTGAAAACACATTACTTTAACATGGCCTTCTCATAACTTCACAGTAATTTAAATCCTGATACTCTGTATATCCAATTCATTATAATAACTATTCATTCAAAATCTGTACTAACCCCTACTCTCTCTTCTGTTTCCTTTTCCGGTGTCCTTTTGGTGGTGGCGCATCTACCCAAAGCACCATGATGTTCCAACAATGATGGATGGATTAAAAGCCAGAAGTCTGTATGACCATCACCATCAAGTGACTCCGTGAGAACCCTAACTACAAAGAGGACTATTTCATTTATGTTAGGTAGAATGCCCAGAGGGGACTGGGCGATCGCGTGGCCTGGAACCCCTACAGATTTTATTTTTTCTCCAGCTTTCTGAAGTTTTTTTTTTTGTTTTTTCTGTCCACCCTGGCTATTGGACCTTACACCTTTTCTATGTTAACTAATTTTGTCTTATTTGAATTTTGTATTTTGTCTTTTATTTTTCTTTTCTTCATTATGTAAAGCACTTTGAGCTACTTTTTGTATGAAAATGTGCTATATAAATAAATGTTGTTGTTGTTGTTGTTATTCAGAACATAGAACATTAGTTAAAAACAAATGTAGACAAAACAAGAAAATCTGTCCTTCCTGTTGTTAAAGCCCAAACTGTAATCAAAATAGAAGACAATACAAATCTGTAAATTAGTTGCCTGGAATCTTTAACCTGAAACCAACTAGTTTACAACTGAGAAATGGCCAAACTTGGACAGTGAACATAGTATGTCACCATCCTCAAACGTATTACTTGGGTCATTGGTTAGCAACCCTGTAGTCACATGTATACACAAAATGGCTGTCCATAACAAAAATAAAATGGTGTCACGTTAAATTGAAAACAAAGATTAAACAAAAATGGTGTCACGTTAAATTCAAAACAAAATATAAGCAAAAATAATTTGGAAAACAGTCCAGAAAGTCGGGAAAAATTTAAAAAAATCTGGAATTCACAAGAAAACTTGTCAGAATAAACAATGTATAAAAAGTGAGATTACAAACCTTTTTTTTATTGTTTGTATTTTAAGCAGTTGCCTTCAGTGAACAAAGCTCTTTCATAAGCCATTCTAACTATGGATTTCTTGTAATCTTGGGTGGCAAACCAAAGTGCCAAAACTTTTGCCTGTTTTGTATATTCAAATCAGTGTAAGCAAATTCATTGAAACAGAGATACAGTACTGGAAAATTGCTCATTTGAGATCTTGGATGAAAATTAGTGGCATGTAAGAAAGTATTGTGATTAGCTTGGACTGGTTTGAATATGGAAAACAGGCAAAGGCTTCAGCACATATCTTCAACACTCAAGAATACAGTAAATCCACATAACAAAATATATATAACAATGGATTAGCAGGATGAAATTTGGCAGGATGGTACATGTGACCCAGTAGGCATCCTCTAAGAAAGTACATTTCAATATATCAATATATAGGGGTAAAAACAAAAAACCCAGCAATAAAAAAAACTCCAAAATCTCAAAAATGCTTTAACAGATTTAATTGAAATTTGGTTAAATTAAAGAAAAGAGAAAAAACGCGACACATATTTTCATTTTATTTGTTGATAAATTCTTTATGTTTCGATATTTATTAATATTATGCTACATATATGCTCTTCCCTACACGAAGCATGGGATTCATGCAAAGGAAGTATGCAGCAGAAGAGATCGATGGGCCATGTGAATAGCACCACTAGCCAAAAGGGTGGACAGACAACTGAAGAAGGAGTTTCTTAGACTGGAAAAAGAGACATGATCACGTAAAAAAAAATCTAAAAAAGGAACTTCGACAAGGCTCAATGAAGATGAATGCAACACTAAAAGATTAGCATGCGTTGTTTATTGCTTGGTTACTTTCTTTTTTTATAAATACTTCAATGGCTTAAATTTTTAATTACACTTCATACATTACATATAAAATAAGACATACCACATACTACTGTATGTCTTATTCAGATCAGGTACCCTCTTCTTCTACCAAGCTACACAGTGGAGAAACAAAACAAAAATAATATGAAGATCCAGTAATCACTCAAATACTGAAATATCAAAGGTGAGACGTTCTAGCATATTCAATTCATTCAGGACAACATTAATTAATGTCTGTCATATTGTAAAACATGCTTAAATTATTCCTTTTAAAGTGAATGTACGTTTTATAATCTTAAATAAACTAGTACATTCTTTTCGAATAGTGTTATGGTAGGTGAATTAGGATTCTTTAGTTGAACAGGTAAGATTGTGTGCTAGCAGTGTGCTGTAAGTTACCACAAGAGATAGTTCAATAAACGGTTATTTCAAATTGCATTTTACCCCATTCTGCTGTTTAAATGATTCAGGAGAACTGTGCTGCCAATACTGTGTGATAAATGAGCAAATGTTTTTTCTACAATAGGATTTAAGCAGAGGACATTTCTAAAATGTATGGCCTACTTCTCACACTTAGGATATATTGACCTTTTAGAAAAGTGTGCAGTATGTATGAGTATGAGTCAGACCATGTTTTTCAGAATGTGTGTATTTTATCTAAATCTCACTTATATTCACTATAAGAAAATCTAATTGAACTATCCTGTCCTAGCGTGTCACACATTACCTCTGAATGTGTTCTTTTGACCACACTGGCAGAGTGTTTTAATATTATTATATCTTTATTACCACTGGAAAGTACAATTTCTGAGGAGATGGTGAGAGAAAGTTACGAAAGTTGCCCAGGTCTCTTTTAGAAATGTTTCTGATTTTTATGTAACAAAAATGACATAAGACTACGTTTAAAAATGCAAATAAATTGTCAATACACAAACCTTCAGATGTTTGAATACAAAGTGTATGCTGTATGTTAAATATTGTGTATTTTTGGCATTGTGGAAATATATGATTGGTTTCCAGTACAGCATAAAACAATACTGAAAAAAGAATAAGAAATAAACCATACCCAAGTACAAAAAAAGCAGAAAAAATATTAGCAGAGGAGGCTCTCCGTCCATATGAAATATGTGATAAGGGGCCAGACATCTGCAGCTTACGTTTGATGTCAATTACACGCTCACATGGCTGACAGGTTTGTTCTGATCCCTGGGGTTAGTGCAAAACTGGCATTACCAGCTTTGATTGTGCTACAAATTTACAACAACAACAACAACATTTATTTATATAGCACATTTTCATACAAAAAGTAGCTCAAAGTGCTTTACATAATGAAGAGAAGAAAAATAAAAGACAAAATAAGAAATTAAAATAAGACAACATTAGTTAACATAGAAAGGAGTAAGGTCCGATGGCCAGGGTGGACAGAAAAAACAAAAAAAAAACTCCAGAAGGCTGGAGAAAAAAATAAAATCTGTAGGACACCGGAAAAGGAAACAGAAGAGAGAGTAGGGGTTAGTACAGATTTTGAATGAATAGTTATTATAATGAATTGGATATACAGAGTATCAGGATTAAATTACAGTGAAGTTATGAGAAGGCCATGTTAAAATAATGTGTTTTCAGTAGTTTTTTTAAAGTGCTCCACTGTATTAGCCTGGCGAATTCCTACTGGCAGGCTATTCCAGATTTTAGGTGCATAACAGCAGAAGGCCGCCTCACCACTTCTTTTAAGTTTTGCTCTTGGAATTCTAAGGAGACACTCAGTTGAGGATCTGAGGTTACGATTTGGAATATAAGGTGTCAGACATTCCGATATATAAGCCGGGGTGAGATTATTTAAAGCTTTATAAACCATAAGCAGAATTTTAAAGTCAATTCTGAATGACACAGGTAACCAGTGTAGTGACATCAAAACTGGAGAAATGTGTTCGGATTTTCTTTTCCTGGTAAGGATTCTAGCAGCTGCATTCTGCACTAGTTGCAAACGATTGATGTCTTTTTTGGGTAGACCTGAGAGGAGTGCGTTACAGTAATCTAGCCGACTGAAAACAAACACATGAACTAATTTCTCTGCATCTTTCGATGATATAAGAGGTCTAACTTTTGCTATGTTTCTTAGGTGAAAAAATGCTGTCCTAGTGATCTGATTAATATGCGATTTAAAATTCAGATTACAATCAACGGTTACCCCTAAGCTTTTTACCTCCGATTTGACTTTTAATCCTAATGCATCCAGTTTATTTCTAATAGCCTCATTGTATCCATTATTGCCAATCACTAAGATTTCGTTTTTTTCTTTATTTAATTTGAGAAAGTTACTATTCATCCATTCTGAGATACAGGTTAGACATTGTGTTAGCGAATCAAGAGATTTGGGGTCATCAGGTGCTATTGATAAATACAGCTGTGTGTCATCAGCATAGCTGTGGTAGCTCACGTTGTGCCCTGAGATAATCTGACCTAATGGAAGCATGTAGATTGAGAAGAGCAGTGGACCCAGGATAGAGCCTTGTGGAACACCATATAGGATATCATGCATCTTTGAGTTATAATTACCACAACTAACAAAGAATTTTCTCCCTGCCAGGTAGGATTCAAACCAATTTAAGACACTGCCAGAGAGGCCCACCCATTGACTAAGGCGATTCTTAAGAATATTATGATCAATGGTGTCAAATGCGGCACTCAGATCTAAGAGGATGAGAACAGATAAATGGCCTCTGTCTGCATTTACCTGCAAGTCATTTACTACTTTAACAAGTGCAGTTTCTGTGCTGTGATTTGTTCTAAAACCTGACTGAAATTTATCAAGAATAGCATGTTTATTGAGGTGCTCATTTAACTGTATAATGACTGCCTTCTCTAGAATTTTACTTAAGAAAGGCAGGTTAGAGATGGGTCTATAATTTTCAAGAGCAGAGGGATCGAGATTATTTTTCTTAAGTAGGGGTTTAACTACCGCAGTCTTAAGACAGTCTGGGAAGACCCCCGTATCTAATGACGAATTTACTATGTCAAGAACATTATCACTAAGCATGCCCGATACTTCTTTGAAAAAATTTGTTGGTATTGGGTCAAGGGCACAGGTGGAGGGTTTCATTTGAGAAATTATTTTTATGTAAATCAGGTAAATCTATCCTAGTGAAAGACTTTAATTTGTTTATTATGGGGTACTGGGGTTTAGGAGGATCCTTAGTGTTGGGGAGATATACTATGTTATTTCTAATATCATTAATTTTTTGATTGAAAAATACAGCGATAGCCTCACAGGTTTTACTGGAAGTACTTAGGAGGCATTCCTTTGAGTTACCTGGGTTTAACAGATGATCAATTGTCGAAAATAAGACTCTGGAATTACTAGCATTGTTATTTATAATCTTAGAGAAATAGCAGCGCCTCTCAAGACGGACTGTGTTATTGTATTCTGTTATTTTAACTTTTAATATTTCATAGTCAATAGTTAGTTTAGTTTTCCTCCATTTACGCTCAGCTCTACGGCATATTCTCTTTAAATCAGACACTCTTTGGGTCTTCCATGGTATAACAATGCTAGAAGATTTTTTAACTGTCTTTTCAGGTGCAACTAAGTCAACAGCAGCCCTCACTTTAGTATTAAAAGTAGTATGGCTTTATTTTTTATTTTTGCCTCATTACCAAACAGCACACAATATATGCATACAAGTTACTTACTGTATAAAGCATATAAAATTATTTGTATATTAATGTCCTTAAAGTTAGTCTTATAGGGACAATATTGACTGGTAATCAGAAATCAATTCCTGCTATAAATGTAACAGAACTAAGTGTTTGATTAACATTCTAACATTAACTTTTTTTAAAAAAATACTACCTATCTAGCTTCTGACCCAAACTACCATAAAAGAGTGCATCACTTGTAGTGTGAGTTTAGCAGGTACACCACAGAATCTAAAACACATATAAAACCAAACCTTTATTAGACAAATACCCTTAATTAAAACAACACTGTGCTTCCCGGTAGATCTAGTATCTGGCTCCCCTCCTACGTATGAGCAATAATGAAGATCTAATGTGTAAACTGAACCTATGCAGCCAGATCATCGATCACTGGGCCTAATATTGCATGGTCTTGCATTATAGGGAATGTAAAATCCCTTTAAGAGGGTCTCAGTTCCCACCTTATCGCTCAGCTCCCTCCAGAGCATGGACACTAATGTACTAATGAACATCACCTTCTCCAAGCCACCTAACTGGACCAGACCCTAGAACTTAGTGGAGATGTGAAAGCATATCGAAAGCGTGACCGTCTTACTATCGGATCAGAAGCAACAGTCCCTTAAATGTCTGTCTGCTACATTCTGCTACAAAAGAAAAAAGCTGACAAAGACTTGCTAAAGTTTTGTGGAGGAGGCTGCTCTCTGTAACCTTTAATTAATTTTTAATAAAACACGATACAACTTGGATTTTTCTAAGATTCACTACATTTAGAAAAAAAAAAGAAATTGAAGATTAATTAATTTTCTTTTTCATATAACCTCCATGTCCATGACCTTCAAAATTAAACTAGGGTCGGCCCAGGACCCTTTTCATAATAAAACACCTATAAAATTCTTTCTTTTTGAAAAGAGAAAGTGAGGTCATTTGTTTTGTTAAGACCAAGCAGTTTAACCTACAAATCCAAGACTCTTCCATCACTTAGAGAAGAGTATCAAAGCCTTTGCCTGCACTACAAAGATTGACTACTTCTACAATTGATTATTTAAGTTTGGATACTGCATTTTTCTTACAAAGTGTCTGGATACAGGATGCGGAGTGGAGTGTGTACAAATATTATTTTTGTACTGCAGAATTCTATTTATTGCTGATTTAAAAGATTTAACATTTAGTAAAACAAAGGCGAAGCAATACAAATACTATACCTTTATTGCCACAGTCAAAATGATGCTTTAAACAGGGGTGTCGAACTCCGGGCCTGGAGTGCCGCAGTGGCTGCAGGTTTTCATTTTGACCCTTAGCCTAATCAGTTACCAGTTTTCAGTGCTAATTAACTTCTTTTACCTTCATTTTAATAGCCCTGTTTTTAAGGATTAAGTCCCCTGAATTTATTCCTTTCTTCATTAAATGACAGCCAAACAGAAATGAGATGTGAAACGAGCCAACAGATGACCAGCTAAACTGGGGCTTCAAACTCCAACCAATTTCACTCCAATCACTTTCTTAATGAGAAGCTGATCCTTGCTGTTAATTAAACTCATTATTTAATTCCATGGCTTGTTGCTGCTCTCATTCTGCCACAGCAGACATTTCCAAAACTGTTGATTTTCTGTTATATTCTAAGAACACTGTCAAGATGTTTTGGTGACCTGAGAGATCACCCTTACCAAGACCATCACCTTTCTTTATTTTCAGATATTGTGTGATGGGCACAGGTGAGCTGGTCATGTGGCGGCTCATTTTGTGTCTCATTATTGTTTGGCTGCTAATTAAGGAAGAAGAGACCAACAAGGGGCCTGAATCAAGTTAATTAAAACTAAGGCAAAAGAAGTTAATTAACAGCAAAAACTGGTCACCAATAAAGAAGACGGCTAGAATGAAAACCTGCAGCCACTGCGGCCCTCCAGGACCGGAGTTCGACACCCGTGCTTTAAAGTGACACTGAAGTTGTTAGTGATAATTTTCCCCCCCTTTCAGCACATACCTCAGTCATGGAAAGTGTCCTAATCTATTATCTATTTAAGGATTCATAGCTGAGAATGAAACTGCCACCTTCGTTTTTGACTACTAAGTCCTTAATATTGTGGTTGTGTGTGACAGTGAAAAGGGGGAAATCTTGATAAAACAGATTAAGCTGTAAAAATGTACCAATGGCTATTTGTAGATAGATAGATAGATAGATAGATAGATAGATAGATAGATAGATAGATAGATAGATAGATAGATAGATAGATAGATAGATAGATAGATCTTTATTGTCATTGTCATTTTTACAAAGGAACAATGAAATTGAAGGTGCAGTCGACTCAGTGTGAGGCATAAGAGTTAAAAAGACAAGAAGAGAGAAAATAATAACAAACCGAATAGTAATAAAAGTACTTTACAAAATATACAAATTGCACTTGTTAAATGTACAAATTGCACTGGTTGACTTAAGGTCTATATTGCACATTGGGAGAATGATATGGAGCAGTTTTATTCTGAGTTCAGGGACATGATTGCTTTTGGATAAAAGCTGTTTTTAAGGCGGTTTGTCCTGGTTTTCATTGCTCTGTATCTCTTGCCCGATGGCAAAAGCTGGAAGAGGCAATGACCGGGATGTGATGAATCCTGTGAAATGTCTTTTGCTTTTTTGTGGCATCGGGAGGTGTAGATTTGTTCCAGAGTGGGGAGGGTACAGCCAATTGTTCTCTCCGCTGTCCTGATGACCCTGTGGAGCGCTTTCCTTTCTGAGGAAGTGCAGCTGCCGTACCACACACACAGTCCATACGTGAGCACACTCTCAATGGAACAGTGATAAAAGGCAAGGAGTAGATTTTTGGGGAGATGGTTCTTTCTGAGGATTCTCAGAAAATACAGTCTCTGCTGTGCCTTCTTCAGCAGCTCCTTGGTGTTGGCGCTCCAGGTCAGGTCATCCTCCAGTTCAATGCCCAGAAACCTGAACACCAGGACCCTCTCCACACAGGCCCCGCCAATGATGAGTGGCTGGATGTCAGTTTTGTTTTTTTTAAAGTCAATAACAAGCTCCTTTGTTTTTGTGGTGTTGAGGAGCAGGTTATTGACTCTGCACCACTCTGACAGCCGCTCCACCTTGTCCCTGTATGTCAGCTCACCCTCCTTGCCCGAGATGAGTCCGACCACCGTCGTGTCATCCGCAAACTTTATGATCTTGTTGCTATGGTGAGTGGAGATACAGTCATATGTGTAGAGGGGGTAGAGGAGCGGGCTACACTGTAAAGAGCCCCATCCTCAGACCTGAAAGCAGTATTCCTGGCTTTCAGCAGACTCTGGACCTCCCTCGTCATCCACGGCTTCCTGTTGGGATAAATCCTTATGCGTCTGTCCCTGGTGATGTTGTCCATGCAGAACCTGATGTAATTCAGGAGTGCCGTAGTGTGGTTCTCCAAGTCTTGGTCATTGAAAACCTCCCAGTCGGTTCTCTGGAAGCAGTCCTGCAACTGTTGGGAGGCTTCCTCAGGCCATATGGTAACAGTCCTGGTCATAGTGGGATCTTGTTTCCTGAGAGGGGTATATGCAGGGATCAGAAGCAGGGATGTGTGATCAGACTGGCCAAGGTGTGCTAGGGGTTTAGCCCTATAGGCCTGACTGATGTTTGTGTACTGCTTGTCCAGTGTTTTTACTCCCCTGGTTGCACACTTTATGTGTTGATGGAATTTGGGGAGAACTGCTTTCAGATCTGCATGATTAAAGTCCCCAGAAATGATATGAACAGCCTCAGGATATTTGCTCTGTTTACTGCTGATGGTGTCATGCAAAAGCCCCACAGCCGAGCTAGCATTAGCATCTGGTGCTATATACACAGCAGTTAGCAGTATGGCGTTGAATTCACGGGGGAGGTATATGGGTCTGCATTTAATTGTCATAAACTCCACGTCTGGAGAGCAGTGTCTGGTGACTATGTTCTTTGCACCGCCGCCGGCTCCTCAAAGCTGGGATTGTAATCTACGGAGAGCCCGGTGTCCATGCGATGTCGTCCAGAATGTTATGGACACGGAGAAACTCAGATGTTGAGCAACACTCGCTCTGTAAGCCGATAGATAAAATATCCTGCCTGCTATACATGTATTATCCAGGCAGGGTGGATAAACCAAACTTTGAGTCGGAGAGCACACAGCCGCAGCGTCTAAGTGTGCCATCATTATTGTTAACTTTTGTTAACCATTATTGTTAACAGATTCATTGTGCCAAGAGGTGGAAACTGACAGGCCACAAGGGTAG
This sequence comes from Erpetoichthys calabaricus, assembly GCF_900747795.2. Lineage (NCBI taxonomy): Eukaryota > Metazoa > Chordata > Cladistia > Polypteriformes > Polypteridae > Erpetoichthys > Erpetoichthys calabaricus. The sequence continues at coordinate 55,263,647 of NC_041405.2, read as the reverse complement.
TATTTTAATTATTCAGAACATAGAACATTAGTTAAAAACAAATGTAGACAAAACAAGAAAATCTATCCTTCCTGCTGTCAAAGCCCAAACTGTAATCAAAATAGAAGACAATACAAACCTGTAAATTAGTTGCCTGGAATCTTTAACCTGAAACCCACTAGTTTACAACTGAGAAATGGCCAAACTTGGACAGTAAACATAGAATGTCACCATCCTCAAACATATTACTTGGCACAACCTCCGAGGGTCATTGGTTAGCAACCCTGTAGTCACATGTATGCACAAAATGACTGTCCATAACAAAAACAAAATGGTGTCACGTTAAATTGAAAACAAAAATTAAACAAAAATGGTGTTACATTAAATTTTAAAAAAAATGTAAGCAAAAATAATTTGGAAAACAGTCCAGAAAGTCAGGAAAAATTTTTAAAAATCTGGAATTCACAAGAAAACTTGTCAGAATAAACAATGTATAAAAAGTGAGATTACAAACCTTTTTTTTATTGTTTGTATTTTAAGCAGTTGCCTTCAGTGAACAAAGCTCTTTCATAAGCCATTCTAACTATGGATTTCTTGTAATCTTGGGTGGCAAACCAAAGTGCCAAAACTTTTGCCTGTTTTGTATATTCAAATCAGTGTAAGCAAATTCATTGGAACAGAGATACTGGAAAATTGCTAATTTCAGATCTTGGATGAATATCAGTGGCATGTAAGAAAGTATTGTGATAGGCTTGGAGTGGTTTGAATATACAAAACAGGCAAAGGCTTCAGTATATACGTTCAACATTCAGGAATACAATAAATCCATATAAGAAAATATATATAACAATGGATTAGCAGGATGAAATTTGTCAGGATGGTACATATGACCCAGTAGGCATCTGTTAAGAAAGTACATTTCAATATATCAATATATAAGGGTGCTTTGCCCCCTGCTCACTTTACTCGCCAACCCCCCTGCCTGTGCCACGCATCTCTGCCGCTCGCGTATGTGGATTTCACTTTCACCAAACAACAAAACTTTTAATTCTCACGGATATGCCTCTTCATTAGGAAGAAACACTGCTTTTCCCTGATGGCAACACAAATTAGACGATCTACAAGTCTCTGACATAAAGTTTAAAGCCACACAATATCTACATACTTCTGTCATATCACCTATGTCCATATATTCTATCTCTTTTCACTTTTACCTTTTTGTCAATATCACATTGAATTTTGATTCCGTGTTTGGAATTACATTGTGACAACGCAACATATAACTGCCCGTGAGTGAATATCATTTCTTACCCTCTACAAGACCTGTGTCACACAAACAAGAAATGATTGAACCGTGTGCGTGATTGTAAATGTTTTAGATGTGGGCAGGACTTTTCCAAATCTCTTTTCATAAAGTCTTGTCTTGTGGGGCTTGAAATTTTTCACCAAACAACAAATCTTTTAATTCTCATGGATACGCCTCTTCATTGGGAAGAAAAACTACTTTTCCCTGATGGCAACACGTATTAGACGATCTACAAGTCTCCGACTTAAAGTTTAAATCCGAACAATATATTCGATCACTTTTCGCTGTTCCGTTATTTCATTCATTCGACTAATAATTTCCGTTTGTTTGCACTAATGCGATCTTTACTATCATTTTTTTGAGACTTTCGAATTTTCGTACTTCCATTATCTCTAACCTGCTCTGCATGTGTATCGCGTCAACATTTTTGAATTCTTTACGACATTCTATTTTGTCATCTACACTTTGTCTTTTATTTCCAGCCCTGGGTGTGGTTAAATCTCCTTCCATTCCTCTTTGTCAACCTCTAGCCCCCAGTCACAGTGCAGAAAACCAATCCGCCCTCACACCTTGCAGTGCTGCAAACTCCTAATGAGAAATGTCGGTCTTAAATAGTGGAACTTGAATATTAGCATCCAGAAATTTTGAGGGGTGAAAACTGCTAGGAGAGTGCACAAAAAGTTAAGTGCATTTCTCTGCAGCTTGGAGCCTCCACCCTGGAGGTTCAGATTAGCAGCATGGTGTGGGCTGTTGCTGAGGAAAACAAAGAAGCTGTGTAGAATGGACTGCAGGAAGAGGATTGTTGTGGAGCAAGATTCTCAAACTGAACGTGGCATGTTCTGGGGCCAGGACACCAGAGCGGATTGTGAAGAATCCTGTGGCATGCTCCAGAATTCAAAACACAGAGCAGGGTGCAGAGACAATTCAGTCATGCTCCAAGTCTGAAACATCAAAGCTTCTAAGTTGTAACTTTCCTCTCACTAATGGAAGGTAACAACTTGATATAAATCTTTCTCAGCCCATTACAGTTTTTCCAGTGTTTTGACCATTGGTTCAAACTCCAATAAATATTTACACTGTGTTCATGTCCGTTACCCCACTATGGTGATTCATTACAATATACAGGTCAAATCCCGTTATAGTGAATACCGAAGTAATAAAATTTACAGAATAACAAATACTTTTTGTTGTCCCGGTCAAACGATCATACAACATCATGTCTAATGGATTTTGTTTTAATGAAATGTAAATTTCAGTATAACAAACATTTTTTTCCACCAAAAATGCACATCAAAGATAATAATGCAATACAAAAAGACTTAATGCCACGCCTAATGAGTCTTGGAAACCCTGCAACAAGTGTCTCTTTCTTGTTAGACCAAAAGAAAGTGACAGTCTGTTGTGAAATTTCCAGTGTCTGGCAGTCTTGGCGAGGCTCAGTGAGAGTGTAAGTGCAACATAATACACATAGCCAAATTCTGAGTCAGTGCTTCAGTTGTGTCATGTGAGTGATCTGTTCGAGTTTCATGGCACCTCTCAAAGTTTCCTTTGCAATAACAAAAAAGTGAGAAACAGCATCAGTTTACACTGAAAAAGTTTCATCTGATGTCTCCTTTTCATTGTGTATTCATTCAGAACTGTATTACTGTAAAAAAGTTATATCTAATGTATCATATTCAAATAAAATATTTTTTGTAGTTTTAAAAGCAGTTTTTTATACAGGTAGTGTCAAGCCTGAGTCACGTAGGTGTATGAGAGACAGGAAGGTAAGTTCAGGTTTCCAGGGAAAATACAGGTACTTTATTACTGTATAGAGAAGGCAGGTGCAGTCTGAAGACTTTGTTCAAAATAGGAGCTGTTAATTCAGCACTCACACAAGATAGGAGCAGTGACACAGGCAGTTGTCCTGCTTTTGCTCCAATCTTCAGATTAGAAGAACACCAGCGGCTCAGAATGACGGCTGTGGCAGGCCAGGCGAGTGAAATGAAGAGCAGGTGAAAGCCCAGTGTTAAATGTTCTAAACATAGTGCAACAAGCACATTACATGGTAAGCCTGATCATGTAGAGGACAACCAATTACTTTTCGCTTGGTTCACGGTTTACCAGACGCAGCAGATCAGCTATGCAGCTGTGCTTGCAACACTGCAGTTATAGATGGTGAATCGCCAGTGACCCCAGTCACCATATTCATTTTAGCAAAATTTCCGTTATAACGGAATATTTTTATGGACCCATGAATTTCATTACAACAGGATTCCAAATGTGTACTCAAATTTCACACTGTTCCCAATGATTACCAAAAAGATTCAAAAGAATACACTTTCCCACAAAATTGTGTTTTGCAATGATCATCGAGAAAAGCCAAGTCACTAAGAAAAGCAGAAAAAAGCAGTAATTGTTCAAATGCAGAAATGTTCTACTCTTGGCCAATTGTATACAGCATGTTCAAGAATAGGCAGCTCCAGTGACCTAATAATATTATTATTGACTAATGCCTTTATCTATGGTGACTTACAGCATTTGTTTTATTATTGGTTACATTTCTTTTATTTTTCCAATTGGGACACTGGCAGGTGAAGTGACTTGCTAATGGTCACATAGTGTCAGTAGTGCGATTTGAACCCAGAATATTAGGGTATGAAGTCCAAGTTTCAAAGCCTTAACCACAATGCCTGTCAATAATGTTACCCTTTGGTAAAAAGCTACAAATATTCTATAAGAAAAACACTTAGTTACATATTACTTCTGATACACCCGATTAACCTAGAGCAGTAAAATAAATACACATTATCTTACAAAATTTCCTGGATGAAGCTTGGTAACACAGCTAGTGCCATACAAAGAAGCTTTGTTTTATTTATAGAATGCGTTTTCTGGATCCTAGTAAAAACAGGATCTCTAATCTCCATCCATAAGGAAGTAATGGCATATATTACATGCTAATCAAGTTTTTCAAGATTTTCTCCTGTTTACTTTCACATGCAACCATTGTAATAAGGATTTAATAATCAAAATAGATGGTTGCCATGTTCCCGCAGCTTACAGTTCCTCAGCTGTTACTTCATTCCTAGTTAATCAGTTGAACGTGTACATGTGTAGTTGTAATAATGTAGTGAAAGGGGATATGATGATCATTAACAAGTTCAGGGTCACTTTCAAGCATCGTTGTGACAGTAAAAGTTAAGGTGCAGCATATATATTGGTTTGCCCTTGCTCACTTTAATACAACAGTAGAAATTTGACACCATTAATCAACAGAATTCTAGAAACAGAGAAATATGTGTACTCGCTTTACTTAACATCCTTTGTCTAGACATTTTTTAGAGGCTGAGCATGTAATATTTCAACTTAAAAACTGCTTGGTCTCAGAAATGGTTCATTCTTGCACAGACCTTGATGCCCTTTACTTGCAAATGAAAGCATGTATGATTTTTAAATGTAATGTAATTATGCTTCACTGGCTTAATAAACCAAACAACCTCACTTCTTTTTTATATAAAAAAACAATTAGTTTATGCAGTATCCTGATGTTCACTTCAATAAGAACATTTTGTCTCTTCCATTTCTTTCAGAAAAAGGTTGTGGTAAATCTTTTTTATTGTTCCTACATATTGCTGCTTTGTATTTTGTTGTATGTTATTCTAGAAGTTTACATTTTCTGTTCCTTGATTCTGAGTTTACAGTCTTATTCATCAAAATCGTTGATAAGGTATGACAAATGTAAGTGTATGATGCATCAGTTTTTAATATTAAGATTTATTTTGCTGTAGTTATAAAAAATGCACTCATATATTATGTGAAAAGCACCTACAGTGATAGCCGTGTCTGTCTGCCTGTCTGCTGTAGTAATTTCAAGGTTTATCAAAGAGAATAATTGCTCTGACCCATTGGAAACAGGAGCTTCAAACACTGTGGGGTCAAAAGTCAAAAGATCCAATCCAAATACAAAAATCTTCAGAAACAGAAATTCAAACAAAAATACAGAGAGAATTTCAATGTCTCCTTCAATACAGTGACTTGATGTTACAGTCTGCAAGCTGCCTCATTAGGTGGTGGCAGATAACAAAAAATGGTACACAGCAACTTAGCAACACACAAAATAGCAAAATAATTAGTAAATCTTGAAGAAAACCATATTATTATAAAACAGAAACAGAATTAATAACATGTCGTTTTCTAACTCACTTAATCCAGACCAAGGTCGCTGGGATGCTGGAGCTTGTCCTAGCTAGCACAGGGTGCAAGGGAGGAACACACCCTGGACAGGGCGCCAGTGCATCCCACACACATACCCACATACCAAATACACACTAGGGCCATGTAGCCACTGTGTGACACTGTTATCTGTGAGGTTTATTCTATAGACATTATTTAAAATGGGTAATGGAGGCCATAAATAAATACAGTTGAAGCCATGACAACAATCTGACAGGGAAAAAAGCATTGCTGCCATGTAAGCACCCTGACAGGGAGAAGGCACAACTGAGAAGGGAAGAGACAAGTGTGGCAACTCAGTCAGGCAGCTCCCTGTTTCATGATGCTCCACATATGGTCAGGAACTACTGTCTGCTATTTAGAGTTTTGCTGTGTTAGCAAAGAATTAATTCATGTTTCGCAACCGCACAATCTTATTTTGGAAACAAAGGCTGTGAAAAAATGATAAAACTCTGGCAATTACACTAAACATTAGTGTTCACTAATAGACGTAAGGAAGACCCTGCTCCTGCCTGTACTGAGGGACCATGCCTCCCACACACTTGAAGTGTCCAGAGATGATTGCAGGAATCCCAAGACTGCATGCTTTTGCCAGTAGCTCTCCTTTGGAAATTCAATTATTGTGAGTGTCCAGCTGATATTAAAAGAAACTAAGTGTATCCTTTCTTTAGTGTTATTTTTTCTTGCTTCATCTTAGAATTGCTGCCATACCACTAGGGAAGGATATTTTATTTTACTAGCCATGTGCGCACAACTACGTTGCGCATGTTAAAGTTATCTGTGAAGGGCTCCCTGTTTAAACGCGGCTGCCAGTCGTGAACTGGGCCCTTTGTCGCACAGCATTATGATTTTTTATAAGGGAAACAAAGTTACAAAACAAAACCCTTGGACATTGATTCGATAGGAATGGCCTACTCGGAATCACTGTCCGAATAGTAATTATGTGGTGGTGGAGGAGCATTTCTGCTTCTCTCCATTTAGAGTCCGTCTCGTTTTCATGATGCTGTCGTTTCCTCTCACGATCTCTTCTCAACCTTTCTCCAATCTTGCAGGTTGCTTTGTGGCAATCCAAAGAGTAAGGAAGAAGCAATGTTTCTTTCTTGAACTCCAAACGCTGACTGATGGAAAATCACAGAAGTGTGTCCGACTTATATACTCTGACTGCCGACTCCAAGAAGCGGGTGAACATTCGATTTGGACGAAGTGCTGCCAATGACGGTGGATAGAAACAGAGAAAAACACAGTCTCGACAACGAAGCAGGTGTCGACGCCAGATCTAAACACAAAGCATGGTGTCGACGCCAGGGGGGTATTTTTCGTACGTGGATTAGTCGTTTAGCCGGATGTAATTGTTGACGATTTGGCCTGATCCTGGATCTGTCGGTTTTTTGAAACTCTTGCTGGAAGTGTTGTCATAGTAACACATCCTAATCCGCAAACCTGCTCGGAGCAGGTTTGTTCTACATAAACACGGATTAGTTTACACACGTGATCAGTGACAGTGCGTGGAAGTCATCCAGTCATGGCTTTGCCGTTCATGAATGAGCGACCAATTGATATTGGTGCGCAAATTATAAGAAGAGAATTTCATATAGAGAGGGTTTTGCGCGATTGGCAAGATCCTTTATTGCTCCTGGAGGAAATTCTTTTCGAAAGATACCGCTTTAGCCGAGGGGGAATTTTGTACCTCAAAAATTTATTAGCACCAAAGTCAAACTAGGCAAAGTCGGGCTCTCACAACCACACAGACAGTATGCATTGCTTTGAGGTTTTTTACAAGCGGCACTTTTTTATATACTGTAGGCGATGCGGAAAATCTAACTAAAAGTGCAGTTTGCCAGGCAATTCGTAAAGTCTGTTTGGCTCTGAAATATTTCCTTTGAGTTTTCATAGTGTTTCCTGGACACCTGTGTGTGCAGACAATAAAAGAGGCGTTTCATGCCATTGCAGGTAGGTAATACACAGGCTAAAACACCCACAGTTCCATGAAGAATCTCAATCAGCCTAACATTCTCATTACCAGGATTTCCAAATGTGATTGGGGCACATGGGACTGATCAGAGTGGAGTTTGATCAAACATTATTTGGAAAATGTACCTCTCCTCCTGATGAATAATCAGGCACAGTGTCTTCATCAAATATTTGACCTTCGTCAATATCTCATTGGTCAGACACAGGTTCAAGGGATATGACATACCCTGCAACTGACCCAACAGAAAAGAGAACATACCTATGGCACACATGGAGGACAAATATATGCAATGACCATCCTTTACCTGAAATGAAGTGACCACTGCATCCTGCCACTGGTTCTGAGGAGGAGCTTCCCCCTGGAATGCCCTCAGAAACAGGGCGATGGGCATTTTTCTGGAGAGCCAACTCTTCTGCAGGGGTTAGGTCTGGACCATGTGGACCTCCACCTGTTTTTTGCTTGTCTGCTTATTAGCTTTAAAATGAATGTTTTTTATATTATATATGATTATTTATGTCAACAATTCTTTAAATAGTTATATACCATTATTTACCAGTTTGAAGTATATTCTTGTACTTCACTTTAACTTGTTCCCATGTTCTCCTTGTGCTCACGTCTGATCTGTAATTATGACATCCATCCATCCATCCATTTTCCAACCCGCTGAATCCGAACACAGGGTCACGGGGGTCTGCTGGAGCCAATCCCAGCCAACACAGGGCACAAGGCAGGGAACCAATCCCGGGCAGGGTGCCAACCCACCGCAGGACACACACAAACACACCAAGCACACACTAGGGCCAATTTAGAATCACCAATCCACCTAACCTGCATGTCTTTGGACTGTGGGAGGAAACCGGGGCACCCGGAGGAAACCCACGCAGACACAGGGAGAACATGCAAACTCCACGCAGGGTGGACCCGGGAAGCGAACCCGGGTCTCCTAACTGCGAGGCAGCAGCGCTACCACTGTGCCATCGTGCCGACCTAATTATGACATATTAAATAATAATTAATCTGACACATAAGAAATGAAACGCTGCATTCAGTAAGTACAATGCACAGTACTTAGCGTTTAATTTGTCGGCCACTTTTTGCCAGCCGTCTTTTCTGGTCTGGGCTGCTTTTGCAGTGTTACCCCTTGTGCATATTAAATCTTGAAATTCTTCATGTCCTTCAAATGAAAGGTCTTGCGCTGCGTGTGTGAAAAAAAAAATGCGCCCATTCTTTCATCATTTTGTTACAGCCTATCAAAGACTTGCTGATCATGTTTTCTAGACTCAATATATATGGGCTTCTCACTCAGCGCGGGCGCGCACATTCATCTCGTATGATAAGATCCAGCTAGACTAATCTAATACACGGCTGCGTTTGAAAAACTGGCCTATCCCGGATGACTGTCACCGGCATTAACTTATCCAAGATGAGGCACCTGATCTCGGATGATTTAAGCGACGTATGAAAAATTCCCCCCAGATCTAAACACAGAGTGGTATCGACAGTGTTTGTAAAGAAAAGCAACAACCAAGGCAGTGTCAGGGGAACATGACTTCGCCGACAAAGAAAGATCAAGATCCAAATGAAGATTATATATAAAGATTAGTTAATTTAAAGCACAACAATTTGTTTAGTTTGAATGTCTGTGTTTTGAGGTGTGACTGGAGTACTACAGTTTTCAGTACTATAAGCCTGGAGGAGATTCTTAATGCAATGCCTATGTTTTAGCTGTCTCTCTACTGCCATCTAGTGCTTCTTCTTCTAATTAATTCGCGGACAAACAAACATCAAGATCCAAATGAAGATTATATATAGAGATCATAGATACATACATATATATGTTTATAGACTTTTGGCTTAGTAAAAGCTGCAATCTTTAACAAACATATTTCCAGAGAGTGTGTGCCCCTTTGCTGGATGCAGGGCAATTCCCCTAACCTACAGGTCTTTGGGAGAAAACCCACAGGGATACAGGAAGAACACGCAATCTCCACTCAGGGAGGACCTGGGACGCAAACCCTGGTCTTCTTACTAAAAAGCAGCAGCCCTACCACTGTGCCACCATGCCATCCTTAATAAATGACATGAAAAATTATATTAAAATAATAACAAAAACACACAACAAATGACTTGAGCCAGGGCAGCAACTACAGTAGAACCTCTGGTCACGAACATTTCTGAACACGTACAAATCGGGTTATGATTAAAAAGTTTGCCATAATTTAGCATCTGTTCACGACCACACACCCTGGAGGGGAACAAAAACACTGGCGGCCAGTTTCTCTACGCGCTTCGTACGTGCCAATGATTGCCCAGTCTCAATTTCCCATTTTCTTTTGTTTACGTATACAGGGCCAAACAAAGCAGCTGATGTTGCAAAAGGAGTTACAATGTTAACCAAGCAGAAGCCTCAAGTGCTGGAAGAGGTGGAAAAGCTGTTGCTAGTGTGGTAGAACGAGAAGCAACTTGCAGGGGATAGCGTAAGTGAGGCGGTCATATGCGAGAAAGCCAGGAAGATTCATGGCAATTTGCTGAAAAAAAATCCTTCTTTGAGTGGCGAAGGTGAGGAATTTAAAGCCAGTAGAGGATGGTTTGAAAAGTTTCACAAGAGAAGTGGCATTTTTTTTTCCCTGTGCTTAAAACTCATAAAAAAGTGGCTACAGTGAGCGATTCGTAAGGGTGTAGCGCGAACTCTTACAACGTACACTGTGCATTCTATGGTATAATTAACTATTTTTGTGCTTAAAAAATATATATATTTACAAACAGTTTGTATGGTCTGGAATGGATTAGTTGTATTTACATACAATCTTATGGGGAAATTACATTCGGGTCACGACCAAATCGGGTCACGTCCAGAGTTTTGGAACAAATTACGCCCGTGACCAGAGGTACCACTGTATGGGCTGTATCATACCAGTTTGTCTATCAAACAGGAAGCAAGTGTCGTCAGGCCATGTGAGAGACCACTGAAATGTTTCATTTTGGCTTTCTAAACTAATGAATACACAACACAAAATTACTGTATGGAATCAGAGAAGGGGTGTTCCAGGTGTAATGGGCTAGAATTCAGTGTTTTAAAGAAAATGTAATTTCTGTGTACTGCTTAGCAAGGATATTATAGTTAGCGAAAACTAAAATCAAAAATGAAACTATTATTAAAAAAACATTTTCGTAAACTGAAATAAAATAATTAATAAAACCAAAATGAAAAACTAAAACTAAACAAAACTATTAAAGTAACTGGAAAGACTAACTGAAATAAAATAATAATTTACTGAAAATATTGTTAGTTTTCATTTTTGAATAAATATTACCTTGTAACTTTTAACTCTAAAACAGAAAGTCAAGCGATTGCGTGATGCAATGCGGAGAAAACAACCCAAATTGTGGCAGTCAGGCGCATGGCTTCTGCAGCACAACAATGCTTTCGCCCACACATCATTTGAGTGTGTAGCAGTTTCTCATGAAAAATGGAATGACAGCGGTTCCACCACCGCCACTCCCTGGACCTTGCACCCTGCGATTTGTTTCTTATTTCCAAGAATGAAGAGGGACCTTAAACAAAAGTGTTTTCAGGATGTAGAGGAGGTCAAGAAGCAAACGACCGAGGCACTGCAGGCTATCACTTTGCATGAGTTTCAGGACAGTTACAAACAATGGAAAAAGTGGTGGGACAAGTGTATTGTGTCTCAGGGAAAGTATTTTGAGGGTGATTAAATTTTGGAAATGTTCAGAGAAATATACAATCTTTTTTTTAACAAATTCTCGTTATTTTTGAGTCCCCCCTCGTATTACCTGCTCTTACTTTGCTCATTAAGGGTTTACCATTCTTATACATTGGCTATTCAAGTCTCACCATCCCTAACCTTCATACTACATTCTTGTTTTTCTTTGTTTCCCTCAATACAGCTAGGTGGGGTCTGCACACTGATTCAAGTCTAAGAGCCCTGTTCTTCCTCAACCCGCAGATTTTCATGATCATACCTGTCAGAACACAGTAAAATCTGTTTTCTGATTTTTTTATATCTTTTCAGGCCTGCAGGTGGCAAAATTCTGTCTATAAATTATATGTGCCTGAGATGGATTCAGAGATCAATATGGCTGGTAGAAAATAACAAAGCCCAGTATGGGAGATTTTTTAATACAATATTGAAGGTATTCATTATAAGCACATTGTCTTGGTGCAGGATATGTTGTGTGCTGTAGACATTTTGAGTAAAAAACTCTCAAACCTTACAATTCACCTAAATTTCATTACAAAGTGGTACATTCTGGGCAAAAATAGGAAAAGATAAAAAGTGTCAACAATCAACGCAGATTTGTTCAGCACAAATGAAACAGAAAATATTTTTAAAAATATAAAATTGTATAAAATTGTTTATATTCAGTAACTGGTTTTGATTATGCTTGTTTTATCAGGCAAAAATAAAACCAGATAGTAAACCATATAGTGTAGTAAGTTTCCACTAACAGTAAACTTATATCCAAATCCATTTAGTGTACAGTTCTGTCTGATTGTGACACAAAACTAAACTCTATAGGAGCTCCATGCCATAATTACTAAAACTAAAACTGAAACTAATAGATATAAAAATAAAATAGAAATGTCTTTGTGAAATAAAACTAAATTAAAACTAAAAATACATAATGAAAGAAAACTAAAACTAAACTGAATTTCCAAGTAACATCAGAAAAAATATAGAAATAAAACACTAATATAAAAAGGCAAAACTATAATAACCTTGTTGCTTAGTGTATGTAATGTGCTATAAACCAGTGTTTTAAAGTAAAGGAAAAATTCCTGCTATAGGTTATTGTTGATGGCTATCTACAGGACATAAATATTTACCTGTCTTGCAAAAGAAACATTATTATTAAAAGAGTCACCTGCTTTGAATAATCAGACTGCTTTAATTAGTATCTCATCCACATACAATATGGTGATACAGAACTGCCTGCTTCCTTTGAAAATTACCGGTAATGAATTTTGGGGCTCTTGGTTTCTAATCAGCTACTTCTTGATAGCAGACTTCACTACTATTGTTGAACCAAAGTAAATATTTTTATACTATTGTTCTGCAGAGGAAATTGGTATGCACCATAGTTTAACTGATCATCATGTTGATCTATGCAGAGACTGAAGAATGTATATATTTATACAATTGTTGTTACTGGCCACAAGCCTAGGGAAACCTGGGCCAGGTACAAGTCACTGTTGCTACAGGGTGTAGCCACAGCGATATGGTGAAAAAGCATAAGAGAAGCAGGCAGCAGTCACGAGTCTCAGACTATACTTCCCTGTTCTACTTTAATCTCATTTACCCAAAAATATATAAATGCTTCAATCTCTGCATAGATCAACATGATGATCAGTTAAAGAATGATGCATGCCAATTTCCCCTGCAGAACAATAGTATAAAAACATTTACTTTAGTTCAACAATAGTAGTGTTCTCTGCTATCAAGAAGTACCTGATTAGAAACCAATGTCCCCAGAAATCGTTAATTTGCAAAGGAAGAAGGCAGTTCTGTACCACCACATTGTGTGTGGATGAGATACTAATTAAGCAGTCTGATTATTCAAAGCAGGTGACACTTTTGCAAATTAGGTAAATATTTATGTCCTGTAGATAGCCATCAACAATAACCTATAGCAGAATTTTCCAGGAATTTTGCCTTTACTTCAAAACTGTTTTTTATAGCCCATTACAATAAGCAACACACAGAAATGTCATTTTCTTTAAAACACTGGACTCTAGCCCATTACACTCTCCCCTACTTTTCTTTGATATGTCTCCTGACATCTTGCTCCAAAGCCTTGGTCTTTGATTCAGTGCCTAGTGTGTCTCAACCGATGGTCTTAGGAAATAATCAAATCTTGGGTATGCTGGATACACTATTGTGTGGCGTAGTAACAGATACATAGGATTCTGTATAACTGCATTGACACCAGGATTCCAAGGCTGGTATGATGGCTGCTCCAGACTGTAGTATATGACTACCTCTCTGGGTCTGACAGTGCAAGCCGATCTTCTTAAAGTGTCCCCTTCTCTGTCACTCTGTTGTTCTGTTGCTAGGTCTCCTTGACCATTTGTGAGTTCCACTGAGTCATCAATATTCCCCACCTAGGGTTCTGCAACACTGGTCTCCATTTCCAGTTCTTGTTCCACTGATGTGCCTTGCAGAGGATTTCTGTCAGGTTGTCGTGGTTCAGAGTAGAACTCTAGGGCCTTGGCTTTGAGCTTGGAGCGTGACTCAGATTCTGTGACCTCAGATCTGACATGCACAGGACAGTGTGGCTAGCAGTGGATGGCATATGAGGTTTCAGCTTCCTCATCGGAGTGATCAAACGCTAAGTCTGATATCTCACTATTTATTCTTGCTGATCTCTGTATTTTCCTTTTCACTGTGTTGTATTTAGTGTCTCTTCAATAGGCAAGTCATTGACAGGCAGCAGGAGGTTGCATTGTAGTATCCGGGGTGTTCTGCTACCAGCTTCTGGCTGTACCTTCTACACTGGGCTGTCTTTGATTCTCTCCACAATACGACATACCTCTTCTTCCCAGTAGTCACAGAGTTTTCCTGAGCCTCCTCTCACAGATAGGTTTCTGACTAAGACTCTTGTCACCTGGCTAAAGTCTAGCACCCCTCATTATATGGTCATAGTACTACTTACCCTTGGCCAATGCTTTCTGACTGTTATCTGCAACGATCTGGTAAGCTTCTTTGATCTTGGTTGCCCATTTTTGTACAAAGTCCTGGCTTTCTGTTTCCTCATTGTCAGTTGTAAGATTAAACAACAAATCAATAGGTAATCTTGGAGCTCTGCCATACAAGAGAAAAAATGGTGAATAGCCAGTTTATTTGTGTCTTGTACAATTGTATGCATGCACAATTTGTGGTAGATAATGTTTCCACTTGGACTTTTTCTCTTCCAAGGTACAGAGCATCTGAAGCAGAGTTTGATTGAATCGTTCCACTGGATTCCCCTGTGGATGATAGGGGGTGGTGCGCAGATGAACTATTCCAGATTGTTGTCAGAGCCTCTGGAATAAGTTGCTTTCAAACTCTCGCCCCTGGTCATGGTGCAGCTTTGCAGGGTAGCCAAAACAGAGGATAAAGTCTTGGAAAATCTTCTCAGCTGCAGTTTTTCCAGATTTGTTTTTGGTGGCATATGCTTGTGCAAAACAAGTAAAGTGATCCATCAGAACCAGAACATATTCATGACCTCCTTTACTTGGCTCAAGATTCAGAAAGTCCACAGAGAGCAGTTCAAAAGGTTTGCTCGTAGTAATAGACTCCATAGGTGCTCTGTCTGGGATACTAGGGTGATTCTGCTTGATGCAGGTGCATTGTTGAATTACATAGTATTCAATCTCTTGCATGTAAGGCCAATGAAATTTTTCTCTGGCCAGATGAATCACCTTCTCAGATCCAATATGCCCCATATCATCATGGAGGCTTTTAAGGACAACTGGTTTCAGCTTATGTGGCAAAACAAGTTGCTTACTTTTTCCTACTTGCCTGTACAGTACTCTGTTATAAAGGGCAACTTTGTTCCATTCATGTATCAGTCTCTTCGTTTCAATTCCCATTTGTTCCTTGTCCTTCTTATTTGGATCCTATCCTCTGGCAGCATCTTCTTGCTGTGCGACCCTAATATCTTTTAATATGACTGTATCAGCACTTCCTGGCAACACACCGTCATCCATTGAGGTGAACTCTAGAGCAACCACCCATTGCACTTCTTTATCTTTAACTGTTTTGTCTCCATGCCAGACAGCTGAAGTGACTTCTGGAGATATTGTTTCATTATACTCAGTGATGGTGGCCCGTAAGTCCACAGGAAAGCGGGCAGAGTATCAGAAACTGTATTTGCTTTCCCAGGGCAATATTTGATGTCAAAGTTAAAGTCTGCTAATTCTCCAACCCAACAGTGACCCACTGCATTCAATTTTGCTGTACTCAGAACATATGTCAGAGGGTTATTGTCAGTATACGTTAAAGGTGGGTACATAATACAGATAGTCTCTAAATTTTTCACAGATTGCCCAAAAATTCTAGCTTGCCAGAGTGGAGATGGTAATTTGTCTCAGTTGGGGTGAGTGTTCTGAATCCATAGCCAATTACATGTAGTTTGCCATCCTGCTGTTGGTAAAGTACTGCTTCCAGTCCTTCGTTTAATGCATCAGTGTGCAAAACAAAGGGCAACTCAAACTTTGGAAAAGCAAGTATGGGTGGATTTTTGAGTATATCCACAAATTTAGCAATGATTTAGCAATGTACAATGTTCATTAGTCCACTGAACTGGTGTCCATGAAGGTAGTTATACATTGGATTTTATCCTCCCTCTTACTGTAATTGCCAAGCTGGACTTTCCAGTATTTTCAATAGTACGTTTTAAAAGTTCAAACAAAGGTTTTGCCAACTTGGAAAAGTCCTGTATGAAGAAGTGGTAATAACCAAGGAATCCCAGCAATGATCTGACTTCTCCAACTGTTGTGGGTTCCATTTCCATTAACTGTCGGACTGCTTCCAAATTCTTAGGATCAATCTGCACCCACTCTTCAGACACTAGATGACCTATGTACCGGATATGTTGTCTGAATACTCACATTTCTCTGGTCGTAATTTTATTCCGTGCTCTCTCATTCGACTCAGTACCCATCTCAAGTCTTCCACATGGTCATGAAATGTTTTGGAAAAGCAAAGTACATCATCTAAATATGGGGTGCAACATTCATCTCTCAGTGCTCTAGTACCCCTTCCTTGCTTCTCTGAAATGCGGCAGGAGCATTGCTCAAGCTGAAAGGAATGCGTCCCCATTCATATAGCTCTCATGGTGTACTGAGGTGAGTGACAGATCTTGAGTCCTCATTCATGAAACCTTGATGGTATGCACTTCTTTGATCCAGGCTTGAAAACCATGAGTAGCCCCTAAGATTATCCAGCAGGTCTTGAATGCGTGGTGGGGAGAAGAGAAAGCTGAAGTGGACTTCTTTATCAACCATGGTCCAAAAGGTTCTGGATGTATTCTTTCACCTCTTTGTATAAGGGCTGTGGAATAGCATTGTACCTTTTCTGCACAGGACTATCATCCATCTATCATCCAGACTAAATCTGGAATGCAACCAATTTCACCATCTTCACGTGAAAACATGTCTGATTCTTCATATATTGTAACATGCGCTTGACTATCTCTTGTTCTTCCTCTTTTAAGTGGGACAGATCTACTGGTGGGTTCCATTTCTCTCTAGCAGTAATCTTGTATTTGTTGCTTTCCTGTTTAACTCTACTGTAATCTGTGTGTGCAGCATTGACTTGACCATCAATTTGCTGGCTGAATATTACAGAGCCAGATGGTGGGGGAAGGAGTGGCCAGATATCAATAATTTCTTCTAGAATGCCTAATATTGTTCCACTAGGAAGGCAGATATCATGTAAGGTGTAATTTTGGAGAGGTATGGTAATTAGTTTTGAAGTACCAGTTGGACTGTCAACAATGACAGTGAGTAGTAGTGCAATGTCCTCTGGGCAATCATTCAATACTAGTGGCTCAAAAACATTGTGCCTCCTCTAGGCAAGCCCTGATTTTACATCTCACTTGACATATTTAACCAGCTGGGATAACAAGCCCCCTTTTCGCCATCCTTACTGTAATACCTGGTCATATTGCTTCCCCAGGTTTTATTCTTACTGCAGAGATGATATCTGCTGAGTCACCTTTCAGATTTAATGCCTCACTCAGCACTGTGCTAAGACTGGTGGTGTCGTTCTGATTACAGTTCCTCAATAACATTGAAGCCTAATAGCGGACAGTTAGCATGACTTTGACTTACTAACAAAGGAACATCAATGGCTACCTGCCTATACCTGGGGCTCAGTATCTGAAGTGACACCTCAAACCACCCTTCAAATGGAATCTCAGTGCCATTGGCTGCAGTGATACAGAGTGGACTTCCTGTTAATAAAATCTGAAGTGACTGAATCTTAACATCAGGCAATGTCTTCCTTACCCACTCTCTCCCCACTATGCTAACCTGTGTTCCTGTGTCTAACAGCATTTGTGTGAATTCCATTGATTATACACGTGACCATTCAGTGACAATTAGCTGGGCAGCACGTTTTGTTTTAGAAGGTGGTAGATAAGTGTTTTGCATTGTGGGAGCCTCAGTCTGGGGGGACCTGTTACTCCTGTTGGTCAGTGGTCATACCCTCTCCAGTGACCTTCCCCAATTTCCCGATTCCCATCTCTTAGTACAACCAATAGCTCTGGGTCCCATCTGACTACAGCGAAAGCAGTGAGTACACCATTCTTTTACCTGCTGGGCACATTCTCGACATCTTCTTTTAGGATTACCCCTTGAGACCTGAGTGTTCAATTGTGGACGTGCACGGAGAGCTGTCCGAGTACAGTTACCAGTAAGCTTTGTGATCTTTTCAAAATTTTTTTCTAGCATAGACACTTGAGCTGTCAGCTGCTCAATGGTTATATTATGATCTTGAGGTGCACAGGCAGCTTTCAAATTATCATTATCGCTATGGTTCACGATCTTGTTAAATTTCTTTGCTAGTTCGGACACGAGTGGTTAACTGCTTTACAGCTGCACTGTCAACTTGCATCCTATCATTTGCTTGACTCAGTTCAGTCTGATCAGCCTGTGAACTGCCCTTTGGTTCTACTGAATTTACAGAGACTGACCTATGCATACTTGGAGTATGAAGATGCTTTATTCTCTTTGCTTCCTTCCTGGTAGATTTAGTTATCTTCTCTAGAATTATATAATCAGACTCCTTCAAGTCAGTAAGAAATGGTTTTATGTCTTGTCTGATGTTGTTATTTTTTTAATTCAACCCTTGATAAAGTGTATGAAGGAAAAAGCCCTGAACTAATTTTTTATCATAGTTGAATTCATCTCCATGCTGCTCTGATGCCAGCAGCACACGCTGTCGAAGATCTATTATCCTATATACAAAGTGTTTGGGTGTTTCCCTATCTTGTTGCTTCATATGGCTCAGTTCCTGAAACAGTTCTGTACTACTTTTATCCCTAATGTGTAGCCTAAGATATTGTTTGAGTTCATCTAATGTGAGATCATCTCTACTCATAAGAAAATTTTTGAAGATACCTGGTTTAACTACTTTTAGTACAGTCTTAACAATTTCAGACTCCGTAAATCCCTAACGTAGTCCTGCATCTATTTGTTTGCAAAGGTTACTGTATGAAATTTCAGACCCCCCATCACAGATTTACCCACCATGGACTTTGAACACCTTACGAGGCAGAAACGCTGTAGCATCAGTAAATATTATCACTTGATCTGCTGCTTGTCAAATAAGGAAGGCATCCTTTCTCCAAGTCCCCAGAGTTCCCCTTATTTTCAAAGTTTGTGCCAAGATGTTTAGCTTGGCTTGAATAAATATTTTGATCCAGTCCTTATTCCTAGCATGGGTGAAATCCTTTCCGGTTAGGAGTTGTGAAATAATACCCTGGAGATGAAGTAGGAGTGACATATGTTCGTACTCCAAATTTCTCAACTTATCGCTCTTAACATAATCAAAATGGAAATAATAAAGTTCTTGTTCACCTAGTTCTGAGAGTTCTACAGTATCATCATCTTCTTCATCTCCTATTGCAGCCAGAAGGCTGAGTTGATTGTAATCCAGCAATATTAATTTCCTATGGATATCCAAGATCAGTATCTTGTGTGGTCTGGATGTTGCCATCTGCCTTCTGTACCTGAAGCTGGGCTCACTGGATGTCACACTTACAGGAGTCATCCCTGAAGCTTCACAAAAGGTATTCCCAGGTGTAATGATGACTGTTTCCATGACAGGGTGCTGATCCCGGACAAGCCACAAATTGTTACTGGCCTCAGGCCTAGTGGAACTGACAGAGCACCTATACGCTCTATTACTACGAGTGAACCTTTTGAACTGCTCTCTGTGGACTTTCTGAATCATGAGCCAAGTAATGGAGGTTATGAATATGTTCTGGTTCTGATGGATCACAACAACAACAACAACTTTTATTTATATAGCACATTTTCATACAAATAATATAGCTCAAAGTGCTTTACATGATAAAGAAAGAGAAAAAAAAAGACAAAATAAGAATTAAAATAAGAGAACACTAATTAACATAGAATAAAAGTAAACTCCAGACAGCTGGAGAAAAAATAAAATCTGCAGGGGTTCCAGGCCATGAGACCACCCAGCCCTCTCTAGGCATTCTACCTAACATAAATGGCATCAATCAGTCCTCATTGTATTCAGGGTTCTCATGGAAGGACTTGATGATGACGGTCATGTGGACTTCTGGCCTTTAATCCATCAATGTAGGGATGTCATGGAGTTTTGATTAGGTGGTGGTGGTGCAGATTGCCATCACAGAAAACCGGAAAAGAACAGAAGAGAGAGTAGGGGTTAGTACGGATTTTGGAGCCACCATGAATAATAATGATAATTAATTGAATATACAGAGCATCAGGATTAAACTAAAACGAAGCTATGAGAAAGCCATGTTAAAGTAATGTGTTTTTAGCAGTTTTTTAAAGTGCTCCACTGTATTAGCCTGGCAAATTTATATTGGCAGGCTATTCCAGATTTTAGGTGCCTAAAAACAGAAGGCCGCCTCACCACTTCTTTTAAGTTCAGCTCTTGGAATTCTAAGCAGACACTCATTTGAAGATCTAAGGTTACGATTTGGAATGTAAAGTGTCAAACATTCTGAAATTTAAGATGGAGCGAGATTATTTAAGGCTTTGTAAACCATAAGCAGTATTTTAAAGTCAATTCTGAATGACACAGGTAACCAGTGTAGTGACATCAAAACTGGAGAAATGTGCTCGGATTTTCTTTTCCTAGTTAGGATTTTAGCAGCTGCACTGGTTGCAATTGATTGATGTCTTTTTTGGGTAGTCCTGAGAGGAGTGCGTTACAGTAATCTAGTCGACTGAAAACAAAAGCATGAACTAATTTTTTCGGGATCTTTCAATGATATAAGAGGTCTAACTTTTGCTATATTTCTTAAGTGAAAAAATGCTGTCCTAGTGATCTGATTAATATGCGATTTAAAATTCAGGTCACAGTCAATAGTTACCCCTAAATTCTTTACCTCCATCTTGACTTTTAAACCTAATGCATCAAGTTTATTTCTAATAACCTCATTATATCCATTATTGCCAATCAAATTTCAGTTTTCTCTTTATTAGCTTGAGAAAATTACTACTCATTCATTCAGAAACACAAGTAAGACATTATGTTAGTGAAACAACAGAGTCGGGGTCATCAGGTGCTATTGATAAATACAGCTGTGTGTCATCAGCATAGCTGTGGTAGCTCACGTTATGCCCCAAGATAATCTGACCTAACGGAAGCATGTAGATCGAAAAGAGCAGCGGACCCAGGATAGAGCCTTGTGGAACACCATATAGAATATCATGTGTCATTACTAGATGCTATAAAGTCACTTCAAAGTGGGAAAATCAGCAGGCCCTAATGGTTACCCCGTAGAATTTTATAAGAAATTCTCCAGTCAGCTAGCTCCCCTTTTATTGGCAACATTTACAGAAGCTAGAGACAACCAAATACTACCTCAAACATTTCTTCAAGCATTAATCACCGTCTTTCCTAAACAAAATAAGGACTTGTTACAATGTGCATCATACAGACCAATTTTACTCCTGAATAATGATGTTAAGATACTCTCAAAAATTCTAGCTAGAAGGATGGAGAAAGTGCTGCCCTCAGTAATATTACAGGATCAAACTGGATTTATTAAAGGCCGACACCTATCTTCCAATCTCCGATGCTTGTTTAATGTTATATATTCACCAGCAAAATCAAACACCCCAGAGATATTACTATCATTAGATGGAGAAAAAGCATTTGATATGATTGAATGGAACTACCTTTTCACTGCATTGGAGAAATTTGGGTTTGGCCCGAATATTTGTGCATGGATCAAACTACTGTATACCAATCCAGAAGCTTCAGTTTGTATTAACAACATTTGTTCAGACTACTTTAAGCTAGAACGTGGTACCAGACAAGGATGTCCCTTGTCACCACTGCTGTTTGCAATCGCCATTGAACCACTGGTGGTTCACTGTCGAAATTCTTATCAGATAAAAGGGATATCAGAGAAGTACTGGAACAGAAAATTTCTCTATATGCAGATGATATGGTCTTATATATATCAGACCCAGAAAACACTGTGCCTGCAGTTTTAACAGCACTAACAGAATTTCAAAAGATATCTGGTCTTAGAATTAATCTGAATAAAAATATACTCTTTCCAGTGAATTCACAAGCATATAATATTAGATTGGACACCCTACCTTTTACCATAGCAGATCAGTTTAAATACCTAGAGGTAAATATCACAACTAAACATAAAGCTCTTTATCAACAAAATTTTGCCGTCTGTATGGACAAAATTAAAGCAAGACTTGCATAGATGGTCAACCCTTCATCTCACTCTAGCCGGAAGAATTAACGTTGTTAAGATGAATATCCTTCCTAAACTTCTTTTTTTATTTCAAAGCATTCCAATATATATCAATAAATCGTTTTTTAAGCAATTAGATTCAACAATAACCTCATTCATTTGGAACTCAAAACACCCACGTATCCAAAGAGTGATCCTACAAAGACCTCAGGCAGAAGGTGGCATGGCTTTACCTAATTTTCAGTTTTATTACTGGGCAGCAAACATACAAGCCATAAAAACCTGGACACAAAAAAATGAACATACACAGGCTTGGCTCGTAATAGAAGTAAAATCCTGTAGTACTTCTTTATACTCCCTGCTCTGCTCTCCAATAAATGCAAGTTATCGCAAATATACTAATAACCCAATTGTGCTTTACTCACTCAGAATATGGAACCAACTTAGAAAGCATTTTAAGATGGAAAGTCTTTTATCCACGGCACCTCTGCAAGAGAACCACCTCTTTCAACTCTCGCAAACATATCCAGTTTTTAATACCTGGAAAAGTTTTGGGATTAAAATGCTCAGAGATCTTTATATAGACAACATCTTTGCATCTTTTGAACAATTACATTCCAAATTCAACCTCCCAGCTACACATTTCTTTCACTATCTTCAAATTAGAAATTTTGTTAAACAGAAACTGCCCGATTTTCCTCACCTCGTACCCTCCACCATGCTGGAAAAAATACTGCTCAATTTCGAGGAATTAAACACCTTTTCCGCATTATATAAAATCTTATTATAGTCCCTACCTTTCAAAGACCCAAGAGGACATTGGGAAGAAGATCTCTTAATCAATATATCAGAAAAGGAGTGGAAGGTAGCAAAGCAGAGAATTCACTTGAGCTCCATATGCGCAAAGCATAGAATTATTCAACTAAAAATTATATATCGAGCTCATCTGTCTCGCTTAAAACTGTCCAAAATGTTTCCAGGGCAAGATCCAACCTGCGAAAGCTGCAACCAAGCTCCTGCCTCACTGGGTAACATGTTCTGGGCCTGCACCAAACTAACATCATTTTGGACCAAAATTTTTAAGTGCCTTTCAGACAGCTTTGGTATCACAATTCCTCCTAACCCATTAACAGCTGTGTTCGGTGTTCTTCCAGACGGACTTGAAGTGGAGAAGGACAAGCAAACGGTGATTGCATTCACTACACTTTTGGCACGCAGACTTATTTTGTTAAATTGGAAGAATCCTAACTCTCCTCTGATAAGTCAGTGGGAAACCAATGTTTTATATTATTTGAAATTGGAAAAAATCAAATTCTCAGTTAGAGGATCTGTACAGAATTTTTTCAAAACCTGGCAGGATCTAATCAGTATTATTTTAGAATAAGAGAAATAGCTATTACCGCATTTATTTC
This sequence comes from Erpetoichthys calabaricus, assembly GCF_900747795.2. Classification (NCBI taxonomy): domain Eukaryota; kingdom Metazoa; phylum Chordata; class Cladistia; order Polypteriformes; family Polypteridae; genus Erpetoichthys; species Erpetoichthys calabaricus. The sequence goes on along the minus strand of NC_041405.2, from coordinate 55,240,312 downwards.
CCTTCTCCATTTTTTATTTACCTATATATATTTCTTCCTTTATTTTGTTTATTGTTGCCTTATTAAAAAGCCCTAAGCAATTCTCCTTTGGCTAAGCTCTCCTTCTCAGGGGTGGGGTTTGATTTGTCTTCAATTTTTTTTTTGTTATAAATTGATCTATTTGTATGGAATGATTACAATAAAATTAATAAATAAAATTTAAAAAAATATATCATGTGTCATTGAAGTATAATTACCTCAACTAACAAAGAATTTTGTACCTGCCAGGTAGGATTCAAACCAATTTTGCCAGAGAGGCCCACCCATTGATTGAGGCGATTTCTAAGAATATTGTGATCAATGGTATCAAATGCAGCACTCAGATCTAAGAGGATGAGAACAGATAAACAACCTCTGTCTGCAATTACCCGCAGGTCATTGACTACTTTAACAAGTGCAGTTTCTGTACTGTGATTTGTTCTGAAACCCGACCGAAACTTATCAAGAATAGCATGTTTATTGAGGTGGTCATTTAGCTGCATAATGACTGCCTTCTCTAGAATTTTACTTAAGAAAGGCAGGTTAGAAATAGGTCTAAAATTTTCAAAAGCAGAGGAGTCAAGATTATTTTTCTTGAGTAGGAGTTTAACTACAGCAGTCTTAAGACAGTCTGGGAAGACCCCCATATCTACTGTGTTATTGTATTCTGTTGTTTTAACCTTCAATATCTCATAGTGTATAGTTAGTTTAGTTTTAAGCTCAGATCTCCGGAATGTTCTCTTTAAATCAGACACTCTTTGGGTCTTCCATGGTATAACAATGCTAGAAGATTTTTTAACTATATTTTCACTATGTCAGCAGCAGCTCTCACCTTAGTATTAAAATTTTCCACCATACTATTTACATTATTCTCACTATTGTAGTTAGCACTACAAACGGACTGGTTGCTTAGAATGTTTGTAAATTTAGAAGCTGCTGATGAATCAAAGAAGCGTTTTTTAACAATATGCTTCTCGTGAATGTTTTCTATCATCATTTCTATATTAAGTAACAAGGGGGCTCCGCCCCCTGCTCGCTTCGCTCGCCTACACCCGGTGTTTTGAACCCGTGCCCGCTGGGCAGCCACGTGTGAGGATGACGCACATTTAATACGGAGCGTTCGCCCGTGTCACTCTGGGGCCCCGCACTGTTAATACGGAGCTCCGTCTGTACTATTATACGGTGCATTGTGGACTACTGCGGACCCTGTAGTGTTTCCCGTTTCAGTTTGTATCTCGGTCAGTCGAGCTTTTGTTCTTGAAGCTTTTGAATTCCGGTCTTCATTATCTGTAATCTGCTGTCCATGTGTTTGGCCCCCTCGTTTAACCTGTTTATGATGTTTTACTTTGCTTTCTACTCTGTCTTTCATTTCTGATTTCGCTTTATTCTGCTTTTGTTTCAATGACACCTGGTTCGTGGTGAATATATTTTCCCTTTTTCGAGTAATAATTTTTATTTGTTTGCGATACTGTGATGTTTATCGTACTGTTAATAATGCATCACTGTAATGTGATTCACCTATGCTGTATAGTTTGGACGTGTGAGGATGACGTATGTTTAATACGGAGCGTTCGCCCATGTCACTCTGGGTCTCCCCACTGTTACTACGAAGCTCTTTCCGAACTATTATGCGGTGCATTGCGGAGCACTGCGGACTCTGTAGTGTTTCCCGTTTCACTTCGTATCTCGTTTATTCGAGCTCTTTCTTTTTGGAGCAGTGCCTGCCTGGTCTGCGGCATTTTAGACGCACGTTGTAGGCGCCTGCATTCATTAATTATATCCAGGCAGGCACGTGTTTGTATCTCGGTCACTTGAGCTGTGTCATGTTGAATCCATGCCTGCTTTGCCTACGCAGTTTGAGACGCGTGTTGTAGGCGTCCACGTTCATTAGATCTGTCCACGCGGGCTCGGTGTCGAAGCTGTGTTAGTTGTTGAGCTGTTTGGTTTTGGAGCCGAGACAGTTTTGCTGCCGCGGTTTCAGACGCGTGTCTGTACCATCTCGGGTTTGATGTATGAACCTTTGTGGACTCCGTAGTGTGTCCCGTTTCACTCTGGGGCGGGGCGTTGACTCCTCTTGTTTTACTATGTCTCCTCCTGCGCCTTCACCACGCATTAGTGCCACTCACAATATGGCGGCGACGCCTGTGCCTTCCGTATTATGTCGGTTTTTACCATGCTGTGTAGGCGCCTTTGCCTTTTGTACTTTACCGCGCCTTCCGACGCACGATGTAGGCACCTGCACCTTCCGGGTCCGCCTCTGCTGTGTGGTGTGGACGTTTAACTATCGTTGTTTCTGCCTTTATATTCTGTATCTCGGTGTGCATGTGTTTCGTGCCTAGGTTTTTTTGAAGCTGTTGCATTCCAGTTTTCATCATCTGTAACCCGCTCTCCATGTGTTCGTCCCCGTTCTTTAATCCCTTTATAAAATTTTACTTTGTTTCCTACTCTGTGCTTTATTTCTGACCTCGCTTTATCCTGCTTGCGGCATGTCAGACGGTTTGTAGTCTTTCTCGTTTTACTCTGGGGAGGGGGGGCTTTGTTTTGTAACCTGCTCTCCATGTGTTTGTCCCTGTTCTTTAACCTCTTTATGACGTTTTACTTTGTTTCCTACTCTGACGGTTTGTAGTCTCTCCCGTTTTGCTCTGGTGCGGGGGGGGCTTTGTGTGGCGCCTGCGCACGTGCATAGTCTCTCCCGTTTCACTCAGGGGGGGGGCTTTGTGTGGCACTTCCGCACTATGTCTTTTGCGTCCACGGGCAGGTCCATGCGTCCATATCCGGTTTACCATTCTCGTTTAGTAATATGGATAAAAGAAAATGGTCTGATAGACCAATATCAGTGATCTGCTTCACATCAACTTTTAGTCCTTTAGGAATTACTAAGTCTAACATATGACCTGCTTTATGTGTAGGCTGACTAACGAGCTGTCTCAAATCAAAAGAGTCCAGGAGATTCATAAATTCTTTTACTTTCGGGTCACACTGATTATTGATATCAAAGTTAAAGTCACCAACTATTAGGAGCGTGTCATAGTTTGTAATTATAATTGACACCAAGTCTGAGAATTCCTCAAAGAAAGACACATTGTATTTAGGTCTATACGTGGATAATACTAGAAACTGAGAAACTCCGTGAATAACAACGGCAAGATACTCAAAGGACTTGAATTTACCAAAACTGATATCTTTACACTTTAACCGGCTCGAGTAAATGTTTGCTAAACCGCCACCTTTCTTTCCTTGGCGATCCGCACGAGTAAAGCTGTAATTCGGAGGAGCAGATTCGATTAAAACAGCCGCACCATTAGAGCTAAGCCATGTTTCACTTAGTGCAATAAAATCAATTTTCCTATCACTAATAAGATCATTGATGGAAAATGTCTTATTGGTTAATGCTCTAACATTTAATAAAGCCATATTTAATGTTTCGGAAGAGCAGAACTGAATTGTATGCGCGTTATGGGTATTCGAGATAGTAATTAAGTTATTTTTATTAGCGCTGCTCTCTGCGTATTTTTTATTTAATCTATAATCTGTTTTTATTGATTTAATACAATGTTCATCTAAAGGTGTAATTGTAATTAAATTATTCGTATCTGTGCCGCACTGCCTAGACTTTTTACATGCATTGAGGTTAGTTATTAAAGTAGTAATGCAGTGCACTTTATGTGTTTTGCACAAGCATATGTCACTGAAAAAAAATCTGGAAAAACTGCAGCTGAGAAGATTTTCCAAGACTTTATCCAACTTTTTGGCTACCCTGCAAAGCTGCACCATGACCAGGGGCGAGACTTTGAAAACAACTTATTCCAGAGGCTCTGACAACAATCTGGAATAGCTCACTCCCGCACCACCCCCTATCATCCACAGGGGAATCCAGCAGAACAATTCAATCAAACTCTGCTTCACATGCTCTGTACCTTGGAAGAAGAGAAAAAGTCCAAGTGGAAAGATTATCTACCACAAATTGTGCATGCATACAATTGTGCAAGACACAAATCAAATGGCTATTCACCATTTTTTCTCTTGTATGGCAGAGCTCCAAGATTACCTATTGATTTGTTCTTTAATCTTACAACTGACAATGAGCAAACAGACAGCCAGGACTTTGTAAAAAAAAATAGGTAAGCAGTACTATGACTATACAATGAGGGGTGCTATCCTTCAACCAGGTGACAGTCTTAGTCAGAAACCTGAGAGAGGAGGCTCAGGAAAACTCTGTGACTACTGGGAAAAAGAGGTATGTCATATTGTGAAGAGAATTAAAGACAGCCCAGTGTACAAGGCACAGCCAGAAGCTGGTAGCAGAACACCCCGGATACTTGGAGTCACGCTCCAAGCTCAGAGCCAAGACCTGAGAATTCTACCCTGAGCCACGACAACCTGACAGAAATCCTCTGCAAGGAACATCAGAGGAACAAGGACTGGAAATGGAGACCAGTGTTGCAGAACCCCAGGTAGGGAATATTGATGACCCAGTGGAACTCACAAATGGTCAAGGAGACCTAGCAACAGAACAACAGAGTGACAGAGAAGGGGACACTTTAAGAAGATCAGCTCGCATTGTCAGACCCAGAGAGGTATTCATATACCACAGACTGGAGCAGCCATCATACCAGCCTTGGAATCCTGGTGTCAATGAAGTTATACAGAATCCTATGTAGCTGTTACCAAGCCATACAATAGTGTATCTAGCATACCCAAGATTATATTATTACCTAAGACCATTGGTTGAGACACACTAAGCACTAAATCAAAGGCCAATAGCTTTGGAGCAAGATGTCAGGAGACATCTCAAAAAAAAGTAGGGGAGACTGTAATGGGCTAGAGTTCAGTGTTTTAACGAAAATTACGTTTATGTGTGTTGCTTATTGTAATGGGCTATAAACCAGCGTTTTAAAGTAAAGGCAAAATTCTTGGAAAATTCTGCTATAGGTTATTGTTGATGGCTATCTACAGAACATAAATATTTACCTGATTTGCAAAAGTGTCACCTGCATTGAATAATCAGACTGCTTTAATTAGTATCTCATCCACACACAATGTGGCGGTACAGAACTGCCTGCTTCCTTTCAAAATGAACGAGTTCTGGGGACATTGGTTTCTAATCAGGTACTTCTTTTTATTATTTTTTTTTTTACTTTTTTTTTTTAATTTTATTTATTAATTTTATTGTAATCATTCCATACAAATAGATCAATTTATAACAAAAAAAATTGAAGACAAATCAAACCCCACCCCTGAGAAGGGGAGCTTAGCCAAAGGAGAATTGCTTAGGGCTTTTTAATAAGGCAACAATAAACAAAAGAAAGGAAGAAATATATATAGGTAAATAAAAAAATGGAGAAGGAAAATAAATGCGGTAATAGTTATTTTATTATTGTAATCAGGTACTTCTTGATAGCAGACAACACTACACTATTGTTGTACACAATATACTATTGTTGAACCAAAGGAAATGTTTTTATACTATTGTTCTGCAGAGGAAATTGGTATTAACTGATCATCATGTTGATCTATGCAGAGACTGAAGCATTTATATATTTTTGGGTAAATGAGAATAAGGTAGAACAGGGAAGTATAGTCTGAGACTCATAACTGCTGCCTGCTTCTCTTATGCTTTTTCACCATATCGCTGTGGCTACACCCAGACCTGAGGCCAGTAACGCAGGCGTTCAAAAAATAATTTTTTTCAGTATCTTTACACACCTTGTTAATTATGCTGGAAGAAAACTAATTACTGTTGGGTGACTTACTTAATTAACCTTAGGACACAAAAAAGTGTTGCAGCCAAGGATAAGAGGTGTGTCCAAAAATGCTGAAATAATGACTGCAAAGTCACTAACATACTTATAGTGGGAAGGCATTTAAATACCTTTATAACGTCTTTTACACTCAATGTCCTTTTAAAATTTTTAAGCACAAAATACATCCATCCATCCATCCATCCATTTTCTAACCCGCTGAATCCGAACACAGGGTCACGGGGGTCTGCTGGAGCCAATCCCAGCCAACACAGGGCACAAGGCAGGAACCAATCCTAGGCAGGGTGCCAACCCACCGCAGGACACACACAAACACACCCACACACCAAGCACACACTAGGGCCAATTTAGAATCGCCAATCCACCTAACCTGCATGTCTTTGGACTGTGGGAGGAAACCGGAGCGCCCGGAGGAAACCCACGCAGACACGGGGAGAACATGCAAACGCACAAAATACAAGCACTGGTTAATGTATGGCATATGGTTATATATCAAAGTTTGGGCATCTCGGGTCAAACTGCACGTCTTACTGAATCTCTGTAAACAAAACAAAGATTTTTCCCAATCTGGCACCCAGTGCTGCCAAGACTGTTTCCATCCCTGCATGACAATTAGATTAATAGGGACTGCAATGAATGCACAGAATTACTTTTATCTGATTTTTTACCATATTTCTATTGTCTGATTATTTCCACCGTGGTTACTGAGGGGATTCTGTATATACTTTATATAAGGTACAAGTATGTCCTGCATTCGATAAAGAACACAATCCCAGGGAGCAAGCGCCCTCTGGTGGAGACAATCTGGTACAGGCAAGGTTTTGTATTGTTCACCGGCTCAAATGAAAAAGGAAAATAAAAAACAAACTGAGAATACCAAGTGCACTTCTTGAAAAATCTGATTTTTATGTACAGTCCCACAGTTAAAATGCATGAAATAATATTAATGACTGTCAAATTGAAAAAAAAGAATCTGCTAAACATAATATGCATGTGTTGAATTTTCAAGTAGAAATGCTAATTTCATCCTTTACTGTGAGAAAAAAAATCATTTCTAATCACAGCTAATAGATGACATTCACCTTATGCATTTCCTTTAACTGTCTATTGAAGGGAGTCACTCATTTTCTAAAGCCATTAAAATTCACTTAAGAATTTCATGGGTCCACTGTTATCCCAGAAGTATTGGGAGCAAGGCAGGGACCAACACTGGATAGAAAGCCAGCCAACTGCAAGACACACACCTACATGGGGCCAATTTAGAGTCACAATTAAACCATTCTGAAAATCAAAGATAAATTAGGAAAATTGGAATTCCTAGAAAAACAAGCACACAGACAAGTGGTGATGCAAATTCCAGAAAGTGAAAAAAATATAGAAAATTGGTTGTTGTCAGTATTTTTTATATATTTAACCCAGCATTTTACATCACCAACCAAAGACTGAAGGCATGTTGAGCCTATAATTTGAGAGGCAGCTTAATTGGACCCACAGGTAAAATTACCTTCTTACTAGAAAAACAAAACCCAAAAGAACCAGAAGTTAGGAAAACACAGCTTAAGAGTTCCAACTTTCACAGAAAAGGAGTTGCCCAGCCATGTGAAGGGCGAAGGTTACAAATATTCCACTTTAGTGGAGCAAACTTATTTAGTGACAGGTATGCCTTTCATTTGTCATTTAGCAGTTATGCAGCTGCAGACCTGATTGGAGTGTCCAGGATGCTTCATTCTTTATTTACCATGTACAGGGCTGTACACAGAGAGAAAGAGAAGAAAGATATCTTTAGGTTTGTTTTTTTAATTATATTACATACTTCAAAAGTCTTATATAACATTACTGGCCATATTGTATGAATCAATTGATTTCATTATTTTTACTATGCCTATAGAATAGCAGTACTAAAATGACCCAGATCAGGACTCAACCTTGTATTCTTTTCATCTTGCTAAGAAGTCTTCCTTTTAATGTTAATAAAATGCCTTTATTTCCCCTGCCAAACAAAAAGTGAACTTTGTTCCTTCCACACCCATATTGAGTGCACTTTAATGTCCCCTGATATCTTCAAGTGTGAAATTCACTGTTTAACTGAATTGGATAATTGTCATCTTGAAATTGGCACTATATAAGTGTGTGTGCCCATCCTGGGTTGGGTAGTGCTGTCCATGAGCTATAACACTTAAATGGATAACCAGAAACAGAAAATGAGTGAATTATTGACAGTAAACACAGAACTAATTTTCCGTTCATTTTCTAAATCTACTTTCTTTAACTCAGGGCCATAGGGAAACTTAATGTCAACTTCAGACCTGAAGGTCTACATTATACTATTTGGTAACTTCATCCTTGTAACATTAATGATCTAAGTGAAAAAATATCCTCTAACTTCTGCACCCGAGCATCCTTACTGAAGAACTGACTTAAAGGTAAGAGCTGACTGACATCCACCTTACGTATTCCCATGGAGCAGGAGCTGACAACATACGCCATGGGACACACATCTAAACAGGCTCATTTACAGACACTAATTACCTTTTCTCAAAGTCTTTGGGATGTGAGAAAAAATGTGAACACCTGGAAAAAAACCCTGCACAGACAAGAGTCAGCTTAATAGGAAGTTTAAAGAAAATTTCCTGCATACTACGAAGACAAAGCTAGAACAAACCAGATGAGAGAAAAAAAAATCATTGGAGAACTGGAGAAGAGGAGGTCCTAATGTGTACAGGGAGGTGGAGTGAGACGCCTGTAATGTCAGGATTAGCTTTTATTTGTCAGTTATCCAGCTGTACTGCTGCAGGCCTGATCTAAGTGTACAGCACGTCTTCTGCCATACTTTACTTTGTACTGTAGAGGTAAAGGAGAAGGTGAATATCTTAAGGTTTGTTTTGGTTTTGAATTATATGCCATATTTTGTATTACAGGTCATATTCTGCAGGTCAAATTATATAGATAGTACATTCATCTCTGTGAAGAATAATGACTAATTGTACTTGTTATTTATTTCTCTTTTTCAATATGAAAGGTTATGCTATTAAATTTCTGTGTCTAACTTGATAGCAGAATAATTAAGTTGTTTAGTGACAAAATTGGGAAAGAATAAATTCCAAGGGATTAGACAAGTAGAAAATTAGATAGCATTTATCGTATTTGTCATACAATTATTTTGTACTTCGTCAGGTGAGTCCATCACTGGGCATCTCAGGAACAGTGTCAGCTATCCATCCTTACATGGTTTAACCTGTTTATCCAGTTCAGTGCCACAAGAGCTGGAACCCGCCAAGGGAGCATCTGGTGCAAGGTAGGAGCCAACATGGGTGGGGTGCCAGTACATTGGAGGGCACTCTCATGTATACACAGCCAAATGCCAAACACAGAGATGACAATTAAACTAATACAGATGACTTTTACATAAAGGAGACATGGGGTGGACATGCAAACTTCACTCCCATAGTGCTTGAACCAGAATTCAAAGCCAAGGCTCTGGAGATGTGAGGCTGTAGCATGAATTTGGCTGATTGCCTGCCTGTATTTTTATTTTTAATCAATTAAAGAGATACAGATTTTGAAATAAGTGAAACTGGAATGCATTTATAAAACCAATTTTTGTCTGTATTATCACTGAACAAATGTTAAGTAAGTAATGTGAAACATGTAGAAATTCACAAGTCAAAATTTGATTTCAGTCTGTTCAATACTAACAAAAAGCCAATTTGCAATGTACTAGTAAGTAACATGGATATGCAAACCTGCTCTAGAAAGATAGATAGATAGATAGATAGATAGATAGATAGATAGATAGATAGATAGATAGATAGATAGATAGATAGATAGATAGATAGATAGATAGATAGATAGATAGATAGATAGATAGATAGATAGATAGATACTTTATTAATCCCAAGGGGAAATTCACAAATATAAGTTCACAAGGTTCAGTAAGAAATAATCACAGTGCTCATGAAGCACTTCAACATGACTGTGTCCTTAGTTTTTTAAAAAGGGGGGTGGTTTAATACAAAAACACAACCATTGGCTTATATCTTTCTATATGTTGATAATTTTTATCATTATTCTGCCAATGCTATTTTGTTTTTGCTTAAGTATGGTCACTGTCATTTTGTGTCCGTCCTTGTAAGGCTGATGCCATATTTTCTGCTGTTGCAATGGCTGTTGACAGACTCATGACATGTTTTATCATCACACTCTACTGATAAAAGATGGCTTCTAACATCCTGGTTTTGGACTTTTCTGTTTTCATTGCTGTCACTTTTTTAATTTTGTCTTAGAGGAAAAGGTGCTTCCAAAAGGATTTACTGGTAGGACTATGGCTTTGTTTCTTTTACTGTACTCCTTGCTTTTGGTTTTGTTGATTGATTCCTCTTGTTTTTTTCAGTTTTTTGATCTTTGCCTATTCCAGACCATTGCCTTATTCTTCTCCATTTGTGTCTCGCCAGCTCCTGGTCATTCTGCTAGTAATGGCTGCTATCAGTTAAAGAAAAAATTATCAGGAGGCAGGGTCTTAGCCAAGAAAACATTATGAAGTATTAAACCACAAAGTCAGGGAGAGAATCAGGCATCAAATCCAAAACATAATCAAAAAAATGTATTCAAAGGCAATGCCTAATGCTATAAACTGAGAATGAGTTTCGGAAATTAGGGTTAAACTTTAGAGATCTTCTACAATCCTGGTTAGAGATGACACGTTATGTTTAAGCCAGGGTCACTGTCTAAGCTTACGTTTAAATTCCTTTCATATGTCCATTTTTTTGTTTATTTTTGATCCTTTGATTATTAACATTTATGTTAATTTTATTTATGTTAATTATTTGTATAATTGTGCATATTTTAAACAGTTGTGTTTATTGTTTGACAGGATGGTTGTTCTGCCATGTCCCTTGTGTTTGGTTCAATAAAGGTTCATGGGAATTATAGTCTCTCTGTGCTGGTCATTAGCTGTACATATTATCCTCTTGTTTTCATTCTATTTCAATGTTGTTTTTTTACTTCTCTGAACTGGTTTTTGTCTTCTTGTTATTGGATTTATGTATTTAGGATTTTGCTACTTTTAGGCTAATCCTTTTGACTTTTAGACAAATCCTTTTGCTTATTTTTGCTATTTTTCTTTCAAGTTTGGAAATATATTGCTCTTTTATAAAGATTGTTTGTTAGCCCTTTTCAAACAAGTCAGAGGTTGACAGATACCCTCTCCTTTATGGGGCATAATGATATTTTTTTGTACAGTTTAAACTTAAGAAGTTAAAGCCCCATAAAGAACCAGGCTGTTGTCGAAAGTATCTTTTCTGAGTAGGCTGGTGGGATTCAGGCTTGCTCTGTGGCTCGTTTCTCGAAACCTCACACCACTTTGGCCATTTTATGCATTGCTCCCAAAAAGAACATGAAACATCAGTACATTACAAGAGACAATACACTATTATCATCTCAATTATAAAACCAACAGACATAACATAAAGACAAGAGAAAAAAATATTCAAATTTAACAAAAATAACAATAAAGCATAAAATACACATAGCTTCAAAAAGACACATGCCAGTGGTCTTCGAGCACAGTCATCGTCTCCACCAGTAGGTGATCTTCTCACTCATCTGTCCCACCGGGCCAATATCTTCCTGCAGTTCAATCATCCCTGTAGGGGAAAACACTACATATTATGAACTTTTAGTAATGGGCTGGGATGTCTCCCATAAATGGACAGATACATTTAGGCCAGGGTCATTACATGGCTTACACTTAAATGGTTCTTTTATATCCTTTTTGTTCATTTTTGGTTGTTTGGTTATTATCATTTATATTAATGTTATTTATGTTTATTATTTGTGTAATTACTGTATGTATTTTAATCAGTTTTGAAACACTTTTATTTATTATTTGGTTTGTATGTGTGGAGGCTTGTTCCGTCATGTCTCTTGTGTTTGGTTCAGTAAAGGCTCATGGGAATTGCAGTCCCTCTGTGATTCATTAAATGCACAAATGAAGGTGCTGGTTATTTGCTGTAAATATTAAACGCTTGATTTTGTTTTGTTTACCTGTTTTTTTTTTTGTACTTCTCTGCACTGATTTATGGATTCTCCTTATTTGGTAATTAGGACCCCCTTTAAGGCAAATCCTTTGGTCTATTTTTGCTATTTTTGGGTATTTTTTTACAGTTTTTTTTTCTTTCCAGTTTGAAAATAAATATTTCTTATATAAAGATTGCTTGTTTGCACTTTTTGTCCAAACAAGATTGATGGTTTCTCCTCCCTTGTGTGGCATTCTGATTGTTTATGGGCATTTTGAACTTAAGAAGGTATATAAAGCTCCATGAAGATAGAGAGTAGGCTGAATCAATACTAGAAGCAAGCCACAGGCTGCCCTTGAAAGTTCCTAGTGGGATTCAGGCCTGCCTTGGGGCCTCAGAGCACTTTGGCTGCTTTTTATTCTGTACACACAACAACAACACGTCATTGCTGAACTTTTATCCTATTGTAGCCAAGATGTCATGTGCTGTGCGTAACTGGGTCATTACCAAGCAACACAACAAAATAACAAACTAAAAATGGTGGCCCCTGTGAAAACTAAGAAAACAGGGCAAAAAATATTTCGATATCATTAAATACTCATCAAAGACAAAAAAAGTTAGAAAATTTAAATGCTCTAATATTCAAAAACCAAACCAGAAGACTTAATATTAAGAAAAACACAATGAGAAGACAGAAAAAATGAAATAATAATGACTTTCTCATGATTTAGAGTGCCATGTTTGAGTCAGTGCATTGTGGCAGAATGAGATCAAATGTTACCACACAATTAAAAAATCAAAGGCCCAGAGAAAAGAAAGGCAGACGGGGAGGAAAGACTTTAAAGGATATTTTATATAGTTTTGAGACTGGTGGAAAGTGTTTTGTTTCAATCACATTTATTTCTTTCCACCACTCAAACAAAACACTTCATCCCTGCTTCATATTTACTTTTCCTGTTAGTCTAAGCAGATAGAAAATGTTAATCCAAACAGATGATTAATTTTTACAATGTCCCACCACCTGTTAAAAAAATCAGACAGTAAAAAGAATCACAGAAGTGTTTGAATGCTGCTCTTTAAGACTTAAGGACCTTCAAAGCTCGACCTGATGCTATTTTGGAGGAATTAAATGAATTGATAGGAATGGTTGACCTATGTTGGGCTAAATTTCTTGTTCTCATCTAAATCTTTCTAATGTTCTAACTGAATGATTCTCTGAGATGAACAATTATATATAATCAAGAAAAAAATACTGCATTAACATGCATTAACTGCATTAAAATTTCTGAACATTTGTCTATGTATAAAATAGAATGTGATATTATAACTCATAACAATGATTGGACAAACCAAGTGTGGATTTACATGACGCAGAAGGAAAGAAATTAAATATCATCAATAGGCGATATTTCCAGTTTTGAGACGGTGAACGGCAAATGCTTACTTGCTCGTGCTCGAAAAAAGTGTGGATAATGTCCAGATTTAGGCAAGGTGAACACGCTTAACTGGGAGCCACCAATCCCTAGCCAACTATTTAAAGATGGCTGATTTGGTTGCAAAAAAGAAAACCAGTGCTGCTACTTGGTAATTTTTGGGTTTTAAGCAAAACGAAAAAGGAGAGCCTGCAAAGGTTAACAAAGTCACTTGTCACATTTGCCGAAAATATGTTAACAACAAAAGCTGGCAACACAACAAATTTGTGCTCTCCTCTCAGAGTACATCACCCACCTGAATTCGCAAAGTAAGCCAACATCGAGTTCAGCGCCTTCGGGTTCATAAGTTACATGTGAGCAGTCCAAAATTCGGACCCAGGTACAACCAACTATTACCGGAAGCATTTACAAAAAGCACCAAATACAAAAGTGAGAGTTTAAGGTGGAAAGAATGCACAAACGCAATCACGAGATACATTTAAAAAGAAACGGTTTACGCAGAGTGGAGAAAGCCTCTTTCAAGGAAATGCTTACTTAACACGTTTGACCGTCACTATGAGATCCATCCCGAGCCGTAAGTACTTCGCAAAGACTGCTCTCCAATAAAGTTGAGGTGAAAACAGCAAACCAGAAGGTGGATTTTGTTTCCCTAACACTCAAGATGTGGTCCACTGTGAATATGGAGCCGTACATGTCGATCACCGTCGACTTCATAGACCACGATGTGAAACTACAAGTGTCTTCAAACAATGTTTTTTCCCCGAACTGCACACTGCGATGAACCTGCCTGATGGATTGCGCGCTACGCTTAATGAACAGTGCGTAAGAACAGATAATGCCGCAAATATAGCTGCAGCTGTAAGACAGCTGGGCTGACCTTGGCTTAATTGTTTTGGCCATAATCTTAAGGTTGCAGTGACAAGCTCTCTAAATACAGCCAACAGTAAAAGTCATATAGATCACGCTCTTGTTGTGTGTTGAAACATCTCAAGTGTGTTTTCACATAGCTGGCTAAAGAGGAAAGTTCTTCAGACCACTCAAGTTGGACTTGACCTGCTGGTGAAGTCACTCATTACAGTAAGCTATTGGTAAATGAATTAAAGGGGCAACGGGGAGTAAAAGAAAAAAGTACCGTAAATGTTAAGTAAATGATGTGCTGTCTGAGTTGGGACTTGACACAAATACAGGATGTAAATGACAGCTGCTTTGAGCACTTTGGGTGGTGATTAATAAAGCAAAATGTGTGTTAAGCTGGAAATTGTTGAGTTGTTGTTCAGTTTTGGTGGAGTAACGATGACAAGGTTGTGTGAGAAGGAAAGAAAGTTAAGCTGTCTCCCATAACCATAACAATGGGAGCTTCATAAATAGTTCTTCTGTATTGTTTTTAGTGTTGTTTTAAAAAAGTTACTGTTCACCGGTAAATCCGCAACGTTAAGGGTCTGCGAAGTTCTGCATTTCTCACCCAATAAGGGGCATTATAATATTACTTAATTTATAAGTAGCCTTGAGGATACTTAGCCTAAAGCTACTGTTACTTTTGTAAAACATAGTGTAATGTCCCAGCCAGGATGAAGGCCTTTTGGAGTGACAGTTGTGTCAGATTGAGGAAGGGCGGAGGACTGTCAGCGAGGGTATGATTGACACGGAAATGGACAGGAGGGGCGGTACCCGGAATGGAGTGGACGAAAGGAGGGTTGGAGAAGGGGCTTGTGGTGTGGGGTTACGAAATCTGCATTTTTCTTTTTCTGTTTTGCCTTTCTTTAACGGCGTCTCTCAGGACCACACATATAAGAGAGATATATGAGATTGTAAATAGTTCAAAGTCAAAGACGTTTTTTTTGCTGTTACAACCCTGTTTTTTTTCTTCTTTACTGTTCAAGTAAACTGTTTTCTGAGCATTACTTTGTCCGTCGGTTTTTTTTTTTTCTTATTTTCGAATCTGACGCGGAGGTTGCTACAATATATTTACATAAGACGCGCTTTTACACATAGAATAAAATATTTATTTACACAATCTGATGACTGAATCAGTTGTTTATTTTTAAGAGAGTAAAACTGTGATTTTTACGTAGCCTGGCCTACTCTTAAAGTAAATTACAATATTAATCTAGAGCAGGGGTCTCCAACACATCGCTCTCGAGCTACCGGTAGCTCGCAACCCCTTTTCACGTAGCTCGCCAAAGGGTTAATGAATCCTACATAAATTTGAAAACTTGATTAGTCAAATTAGGGGTGGGCGATCTTTCCAAAAAAAACATATCACAATCCACAATCTGTATTGCAATCTATCTTTTCAATGTGGCATACACTTAGGAGAGGACTCAAACTCATCAAGACCTAAGTAACACTTTATTTTAAATATCAAACAAAGTTGAATTCAATTGTTCTCTCTCACGCTTAAGCGAAGTTAAGGAACACACCCTGAAGCTGGTGAGTGAGCCAGGAGAGCCCCAAACTCGGCCCGCTGCGTGTTTCTCGGATTCACGCAAATAAATCGGTACCACAAGCGAACTATGATACACAGCGAAATGAGAGAAGTCGCAAAATCAACCGGAATGTTCAAACAAATTATAGAAAAATACCCAATCTAAATCTGTTAAGTAGTTCTCTTGTGATTTTATAGATTATATTATTAGTAAACCTTCATAATATTGTGCAGTTAAAGTCTCAACAGCATTCTTAGCATTTTTGAAGCTTAGTAGAGCCAGATAACTATAAGAATCTTCACTAAGCAGCTCTGAAAATGTCTGCTTTGTTTGGGTCTACATACCTCTGTGAGTCTGCTTTTTCTGACATGAATGTCATGAAATCAAAGATCAGAACAAGACTGATAGATGAACATTTAAATAACTCCATAAGAGTGAACCTAAGTGGCTACACTCCACCATACACCTGCCTCTCTTGTTGACTCCATGCAGTGCCAGTCATCTGACTAACTAAAGAACACATCACAGACGCAACTGGACATGTGAATAAAGTGAAACAGTGACATATAACAAAATGACAAATGAATAAGTAATATCTGTGTATTTGTAATTGCATTGTTTTGTTTTGACAGCATTCATGTTTTAATTCAATAGTGTGAGATACACTAGAAAATGCATACAGACATACAAAATGCACTTACAGGTGAACTAAATATTATATTGTGATGCAAAATGTAAGTTGTGGACACCAACATTTTGTAAATGTTCAGGCAAAACAAGCTTATTCAGTTTGTTTGGGTTGAAATAAGTTATGAGAATAAACATTAGAAAACATGAGTAGCTCTCGGCCATTTTCATTTTGTAAAAGTAGCACTCAGGGGAAAAAAGGTTGGAGACCCCTGCTCTAGAGACTTTGTGTCTTCTTCATAGGATTGTGCGACTCGCTGGGGCTCGAAACAAATGATGTTGGACCAGGCACCAGCCATCAGGCGTGTTTTAGCTGATGACAGGCAGGCACCTGCACTCACATAGCAAGATGTAACCGTAGTAGAGTCGATGGATGCTGCCTTAAAGCCTGTTGCTGAATTGACAGATGTGCTATTAGGAGAAGACTGTGTAACAGTGTCTTCGTTAGTACCCACGCCAAAGCTTCTTAAAAATTAAATTCTTGTTGCCACTGAATTAATCCAAGTCATTAATGCTGGTGTGCTCAACAAACTTAATGCAAAGCATGACAGCGATGCAACGCGGAAAATGATGCATATTGCCACGTTTTTTGATCCGCGCTACTGCGACGACCACAACAACACACTTACAGAGACTCAGGATAAAAAATACAGCAGGAGTTGATTGCTCTGTCACTGCATACAGTGTCGATCAGAGTCGGAAATGAAGACAAACATGAATCAGTGTCACCACCAAAAAAAATAAAGATCTTGGCAGTCTGCTGGGAAAAATAAAGGAATTTGTTTCATCATGGGCATCACTAACATTAGAGGAAAGGATCGCAGCCAAAACGAGAAACAATGCAGAGAAGAATCTGTGATTTGTAGAGAAGAGGACCAACTTATTTGGTGGCGAAACAATGAAAGACGATTCCCCTTGATGGCCAAATTAGCACGACAGTATCTGTGCATTTGTGTAACTAGCGTAGCGTCTTAATGGGTCTTCAGTACCAAGGAGCAAATTGTTACTGCTCAGCTTTCCCCTTTGAAATCTGAAATCAGAGAAAGTCAACATGCTTGTTTTCTTGGCTAAGAATGCATAGCCTGGTGAATGAATCATCCTGAATGTTGGTCTGACAGTTGTTACCTAATGCAGCTATTTAGTCTAGCTTTAAAAGCTACAGTATGAAGGCTAGACTTGTCAAAGGTCTTTTACGTTGCTTATTTTAGTACTCATGTTGAGGTAGTAGCTTAATGTCTTCTATTTATTTATGTGTTCTTATTATACTTTAATTAAAATTTCAATGTCTTGATCAACATTTTCTGGTGAGATTTCTATGACATTTCCGTGTTTATAAACAAATGACCACACTTTATCAAAAATAATATTTTTTGATGTATTAAGCACAGAAAAGTTTCATTTTATGAATTGTTGGATTTTTCCAATTTTGGAGCATTTGTAACAGGCTGCAGCAGCTGACAATGCAAACAACCAACTCCAGTAAATATACACCACCATGTGGAAAAATGAAAAAATGCAGTTAATTTGAATGTGATCCTTTCTCCAAGTTGTGTGAAAGGAACAATCTGTACAAGGTGTGTATTGTAATGTAAATGCCAGGCAGAGGTGAGGTTAAATTAATGTAACATCAAATTATGTTTTGTCATTTATAGGCATGGCTGTTGCATACGAGATCCAAGATTTTGGTGAGTTTCTGTCTAATTATAGTTTGTTAAGCTCAGCTAGGAATGAGATATGAGGAAGAAACAAATGCCTTTAAGTTACCATTAATTTATATTTGAATTTAATTAAATCATTTAAAACCATCAATATTTTTTGTAGGACTTGTGAGTGTTTATTACATACATTTACATTTAGTTAATTGTGCAGTCTTAAGACTTTTTTATATTAATAATTCTGATAATAGATGCTTTTATTAAAGCATTTTTGGTGATTACTCTTAACACTTTAGCTTGTTGGGAGACTTGTGTTTAAACAGCAAAATATTTTCTCTAGATTTCTCTAATTGAGCTGTATTCTTTTTTTAAATACCAACATGTTAGACTCTCTTGATTTTGAGTTTTGTATTTGTTTGATTTTTTCAGTCTATACTGTTATATTTTAACTTTTTTATACCATTTTGGTGAGATCATTTTCTTTACTGAGGCCATTTTGTTTGTGTCTTGGATGGCCATTTTTGGTCATATGGTACTGACGTCATTGCACATGTCATCATCTTCACAAGAGCACTTAAGATGCCAGGATGATACAATCACAATGCAATGAAATCTTTCTTCTTCATGTCCTACCACCTTTTCTGCTTCTGTCTTGTCTGCACTCAGTGCCACTGATTACTTTTTCTAGCTCTCAGTGAACTCTTCAACAAGTACTTTTTGTGTTTCTCTTCTTTTTCCTCATTCTCTCCTGTAAATGATTCTGACATTTCTGACGTACTTTGTAACCACAGACTCACCAACTGCACTGGATCCCATTTCTTCACATCTTCTTCAGTCTATTTTTTTCTTCCTTAAACCCCTTTCTTCTCTTTTTAATGCCTCACTTACCTCTGGTATATACCCTGCTTGTGATCCTTATTCTCAAGAAACCCTCTCTCATCTCGCCTGCCATTGAGAATTACAATTCTGTTACCCTTATGGAATTCCAGTCCAAGACTCTAGAACTCATAGTTTATATAAAAAAAAAAACTCCAAGGGTCACTGTACCAAAATGCTCTTAGATCTACTTAAGCTTTTTCTCTTTCCTCTGTCCTTAATCCTTTTTGACCCTTCATCAGCTTTAGATGCCATTAACCACTCTTTGCATATGTCTTCCCTTAATAAGGCAGAGTCAGTGATTCTGTGTTGGTCTGGTTCAAGACCTACCTGTCTGACTGATCCTTTTGTGTCTCCTGGTCTAACTTCTTGTCTTTTCCACAGAAAACACTCCACAAGTGTGCCTTTAGGATCACTGTTGGGTCCACTTCTCTTTTCTTTCTACATTCATTCCCTGGGCAATGTTAATTCTTCTCATGGCTTCTTCTACCACCACTGTGCTGATCTTCTTCTCATTTCCCTCATACAACCCAAAGGTTCCAGCCTGGATGTCCAGCTGTGTCTGCCATTTCATCATAGATGAATGATCATCACCTTAAACTTAACCTTTCAAAGTCAGATAACTTGTACATGTTTGGTTCTCTAAGCATTGCTCTTGAAGTTGTCAACCTTTCACTATCATTCACAGTCAGGAATCTTGACATGACTCTGAACATCCTGTTTTTCACCTCAAATATATTTAGTGACCCAGTACTGTTGTTTCTTTCTTTATACTATTCAGAGGAATAGACCCTTCCTCGCTAATTTATTACACACAACACTGTTCAGGATCTGGTACTTTCTCTGCCAAAATACTGTAGTTCCCTTCTGGCAGGGCTTCCTTTAAATGCTATTCGACATCTTCAACTCCTTCAAAATCTGCAGCTTGACTGATGTTCTCTGTTCGTTTCATTCGTACTACACTTTTCTTTTGGTCTCTTCACTGGCTTCCTGTCTCTACAAGGATCCATCCAGTTCAAAAGTCTTGTCTTGACCCTAAGGTTGTCTAAATGGTTTGGTTCCTCAAAATCTTCTGCCTTTAGTCTATCCATATGTTCCTTCAAGAAGTCTCAGTTCTGCCTCTGCCTGCCTGACGACTGCTCCTCCTCTTACCAGATGTGCCAGGACTGGACAATGGTTCTCCATTCTTTCTCCAAAGTTGTGGAATGATCTCCCTTTGTCTATTCAAACTGCACCCATTTAACTCATACATATGCATATTTTTAAAACACACCTTTTCCTGAAATATTTTTGAACTGCTTAGTTTCTGTTCTGCAGGATAGCTATTAATTGACAAGGGGTTTAGGATGCTGCTTTTTGACTTAATCTAGTTGCAGATATAATTATGTAGTAGTACTACTCCTTATTGCTTGGTTTTTATCTTGTTCACTGTTCCTTTGGATGCTAGCACCTTATAATAACTTTTGCATATTTTATATTATTACTATTATTGCCATTAAAGTGTTATTATTATTATTATTATTGAATCAGGACACTTTATTCACATTGATAAATATAGTGACTTTAAGGCACTGGGGGGGTGGAGGGACTTATAGAGAAAGTGGAGCACACCAATCAAAGCTTGCAAATATTGGACAAATGGATTGAGACACTCAGAGAGAACTCAGACGAGGCAGAAGGCAAATGGTGCAACCAGCTAAAAATGAAATGTTGGATTGTCCAATGCCAGGCTGTTAGTGCCTGGGAGAAAATTGAACATAATGGAACCAAACATTGGAACTTTTGGAGTGCAACTAGAAATTGTGGAAAGGTGTGAGCTGCTATTTGACATTATGCTGAACTACAGGCATTAGCAAGTGTCTAGAAGGCAGGCAACATTATAACCTACTATTATGCTATGGCTTTCATCCCTGGCTCGTGTATTTTTTTTTTTACTTATTTATTTTATTGTTCTTTGTAGATTCATTTGTAAATTATGTTTTGTCTTTTTCTTTCTGTTTTGTATTCTTTAATAAGCATTATGTGCATTTATAATTGTGTATTTACTATGTATTCAATTTAGTTGATATTTGTTATATTCCTTGTCCTCTGTGTGTTGAGCCTAGGGTGTGGGCCCAACTGGCACTTCACTTTAGCCAGGGATGAATCCCTAGCTCTGGCATAACACCTAGAAGGAACTGTGCAATGTTCCCCAGTACACTATAGGACATGAAATTCAGAACAATTAAGAGATGCGTGATCCTCTATTCATAGAGAGAAAGACAGCTAGGGCATGGTACATGAAAAGAGACAGGTCTTGCTCTGGTAGTGATGAATATTATTTTTCCTAAACCTTAGTGGAATCATAAACTGAGAGCAAGATCAGGTGTTACTCACAGCCTGATGCTGTGCAAAACAAGAATAAGCAAATATAGAGGAAAGAGGCAGATATAAAGTGAGGAAGCCTATGGCACTACCATAGAATGCAATTACTGCTTGATTTATGTTAAAGTGGAACTTGTGAGTACCACACTAACTTGTGAGAAAACAACTGGTATACAGAAGAGGCACATTTTATTAAGAAAGACAAACAGACTAGGACAGCAGTGACTTACCAGCTGCTTACTGAACTTATCATTCACTCTGCTGAGGAAGGAAAATAGACTAAACTGACTCTTGTGATTGTAATTTTGATTGAAAATTCAAGGACCTCCATTTCTATATATCCAGATACAGCTAAGTAGTTGTACATGGACTGGCAATGTAGTTTAAATGACACACTAGTGCAACCTAAAATGTTTCTACAGTCAAAAGATTAATAAGATTGCTTGTGTCTGGGGACCCGAGTTAGAACACAATTGTTTCCAATGCTGGTGTAAAGTTGGCAAGGAGTTGTCTGGGCAGACATACTGAATTCTACTTTGACCTTAATGTGATTTCTTGTTAAGAATTTGGAATGCTACGCTGCTAAGGGGATAATACACTTTGTGTATCAGGAAGCTGATTGTGATATATTAAACTCCTCTTCAATATATGTGTAATTACATGCTATTTATTGGGAGGATCTAGTACCTCCTACTGCTTTATGAAAGTATTAATCAAACTGCTCAAAATTCAGTTTACTGACCAACAGCATTGCATGGTGGAATGTTGCAGTGAGTGCTTTTTAGCAAAGCTAATGTCTGTGACTATACTGGCAGTTAGCCCAATGTTTGGAGAGTTGCTATGACCTGTGAGCTTGAACTTTTGTGTGATTGCTGATGCTCTGTTTAGTTACTAAGATTAAAAGTTCACAAGTGTATGACAGTGGATTCCTTTTGCTTTGTGATTAGAACCTAAAAGGTAGGCCACCCTGATGTCAGTACTGCTGGGTCTTCACTCTGCCTTTATATTGAGGTTTGCAAGAAGGTCCGAGCAGTGGATTATTGATGGTTGTTTTAAAGGTGCTGTTATTATTGTTTTATTTTGAAATTTATGTTATTTGTGGATTATTGCTTATTGAGCAAGGAAAAGGTGCTATATAAATTAAATAATAATAATAATTTATTATTATTATTAATGGATTCTGCTATTTGGATTGCGTTTTGGGACTTGTTCGCCTTGAATTACCCTTTAGGCTATTTTTGTTCCTTTTTGTATTATTCAATAAATTCTCAATTTATAAAGATACTTTTTTTTTTTTTTTTTTTTTTTTTGTTCTTTATTTCACCTTATACAATTTCTTGTATTAGGAATTTGTTAGTTTTCGCATACCCCTTGGGGTCAGAGCGCAGGGTTAGCCATTGTACAGCGCCCCTGGAGCAATTACAGGTTAAGGGTCTTGCTCAAGGGCCCAGCAGAGTAGGATCTCTTTTGGCAGTGACGGGGATTCGAACCGGAAACCTTCGGGATACCAGCGCAGATCCTTAGCCTCAGAGCCACCACTCCGGGTTTGTTTTGGGTTGTCTCAGCAATCCAGAACTTTATGGTCACCCTCACCCTCTTAAGACACTTTCATCATTTTCTGATCTTTAAAGGCATCTTTTGGACTTTATAGCCAGGTAATCATCTTGGGCCTGGGGTAAGTCAATTTCTACACAGATCTGTGCAGGTCTGTCTGTTATGATATGGAGCTTCACAAAAGGCAAAATGGTGTGACGCCTCCAAAAGCTGGTACTCAAGCAGGCCAGGTGTGTCCAGCAAACCCTCTCCTTAACCAAGCTAGAAACAAAATACTACTTGCTAGCTTCAGCTGGGTCAGGTCCAGAAATGGGGAGCTGACAAAAAAATTATAAATATCACAAAAAAATTTATCAAAAAGCCACACAAGAGGAAGGATGACCATAAGCATGCATCATAAGGCAGCCAGGAATATTTATAAATCAAGGATTTATTTGCAAAAATATAAAATACAGAAAAAACCTTAGCAGAGCAAAAAGAGGCACAATGGAGTTTCCTAAAAAGGCAATCCTCTGGAAACAAGTCCCAAAATGAAAGCCAAAAAGAATAATCCAAAGTCAGAGAAGAAAAGGAATAAGAAAACAGTAAATCCAGACAGAAAAATACTCACTATACCTCACAATAAAAGAATGCTTCCAAAACCCTGAGCCTCCTCAGCTAATTTAAATAGCTTAAGGTAGAATTCAGGAGTTGTGGTTGTCAGGATGGCTCCCGTCTCCTGGGGCTCCACCCACAAAGAACAAGAAATGCAACTACATTTAAAGCAACAGTACACAATTACAAAATCATGTAATGAAACCAACAAAAATAACAGAAAAACATGAAAAATAATTATTCAAAATAAGCATACACAACAATAACATATAAAATATACATAACTTCAACACAGTACTCAACAGTAACAAGCTAACATTCAGAATGTGTGGATGCTTTTGCAAAGTAAAGGGCATGATTTCTTCCATATAACTGTCATTTTACCTGGTAGTGAATTGCCTTTGCTGTATTTGTGACAGAAGTAAAAGTATTGGTAGTGTTACCCTACAAAGATGGGTGGGTACACCTAAAGTCTGTTTCTTCCATGGAGTGTTATGTTATGTTCTGCTACTCCATACTGAATAAGCACTGGGGTTCTGTCACTTTTACAAACTGGGCCAGTTTACTATTTTTTATCTCATTGTGGTTTTCATTGATGAGCAGCATAGAGACTTATCTGTTGGTACTGCTGCCTTCTGATTTCACAAGACTGAGTCTGGTTACTGTCTGTGTGTAGTTTACATGATCTCCCTGTCTCCATATTACTATTTTCACTTGAATGTTCTCTTTCTCCTAAAACCTTAAATACATGTTTGTTAGTTTAAAGGAATACTCCACCCAAATATCATATTTTTTTATATATTAGTTACCCTGTGTACTTTGGGGTGATAGACAAGAAAAAATGTATTCTCATGTTTCCATAGAAAACAGAAATAATAAAGTCACTGACAGAACAGGCATTTATAGTGACCAATGCTGGATAACAGCAAACAATATAAAATATCCATGAATCATTTCACATTACCAACATTTTTTTCCCAGCCACCACTACAAACAAAAAGGAGTAAGTAACATGTTAAAAATATGATTTTTGAGTACAGTGTTGCTTGAAATGGAAACTTTGAACTTCCCCAATGTCAATGAATGAGGTAGTGAGTGTGTGTGTATGTATGTGTGTGATGGTATCCGTGTGTGTGTGTGTGTGTGTGTGTGTGTGTGTGTGTGTGTGTGTGTGTGTGTGTCCTAAATTTGTCTGGTGTCCAAGTAGGGTTCATTTCTCCTCTGTGGTTATTGTTGCCAAGATAGACTGTAGTTTTAACAAAGGTTTAGATGGGTTTAGTAACTGAATGAATGAATTTCCATTGATGTCATGTGTGCCAATTCAGATAATGAACATTTACTCTGCTTTAAACCTGACCAATGCTGGGAATAAATGTCCAGATTATTATTAATAATTTAAAACCATCTATCCATTCATTATTAATCAACTTAAACCATTTGAGATTCACCTCAGCTGTAAGATGGGAACAACCTCTATAAAATGTGTGTGTGTGATTAACATATTAAAGGATCTTTCTAGATGTTTCCACTAGTATTATTTTAAACTTTGCAATGCAAAAAATACCTTTGGAGATCCCACTGTGCAGAATGAACATCGTTTCTTTCTTAGTGAAAACATAAACTTGTCTTCTTCCACAGATAAAGATGAAGACAAAGATGACCCTGTACAAATGTACAATATGTATGAAAGTCATTTCAGGATTGTGCTGCTTGGAACACCATGGGTTGGGAAGAGTGCAGCTGGAAATGTAATACTTGGTAAAAGGGAATTCATGCATGAAATCAGCACATCACATGTAATGAAGAAGACAGAGCATAGACAAACTACAGTAGCAGGGATAAAGATCACTGTAGTTGACACACCAGGTTTCTTGGATCCTAACTTGACCTACGGAGAATTTTATACAGAACTTATAAAATGTATTAGCTTATGTTTCCCAGGGCCACACGTTTTTTTGCTTGTGCTACAGGAAGGCCAATACAAAGAAAAAGAAAGAGATGCAATGGGTAAAATTATGCAAATTTTTGGTAATAAAATATATAACCACAGTATGCTCCTCTTTACACAAAATCCTCAAAGACACCATCTTGATGATTCATTAGAAGAGTCTGGGAGAGAACTTGCAAAGCTTAAGGAAATGTGTGGGAATAGATACCACACTCTAAAAATGAATGACCTGAAGGAGCGCAGTCAAGTGAGAGAACTCTTGAGCAAAATTGAGGAAATGATAGAAGGAGATATGGAGAACTACTACAGGAATGAGACATACCTGCCATTAGAACAAAAAATTCAGATGAAAGAAATAGAGATAAGTAA
The DNA here is from genome assembly GCF_900747795.2 of Erpetoichthys calabaricus. Classification (NCBI taxonomy): domain Eukaryota; kingdom Metazoa; phylum Chordata; class Cladistia; order Polypteriformes; family Polypteridae; genus Erpetoichthys; species Erpetoichthys calabaricus. The sequence continues at coordinate 55,214,612 of NC_041405.2, read as the reverse complement.
GCTCTATAAAGAAAAACAGGGACAGATGACACAAAAGTATACACTTCATCTTAAGAAGACAATGAATCTGGAAGAAAGTAAAGAAAAACAAATTAAAGCATATTATAAAGAAAAATTCAACAGACAAAAAGAGCTGCTTGAATTTCAGTATATGATGGAAAACAAAATAAAACAAGACCAAGTGGAAAATGAGTTTCAGGAAAGAGAAAAAAAACTAATTAAGAGCATGGAGGAGGAGAAAAAAGAATGGCAAAAAAAAGAAGCAGAGCTAGCAAAGTCTTTTGAAGAAAAACTCGAGAAAATGAAAAGTAATTACAGAGATAAGATTGAACAGGACCAACTCTGGAAAGAGAACCTGGAAAGAAACATCAAGGAAGAGTACCACTTAAAAATGATGGAGTTAAAACAATACCTGCAGGATAAAGTGGAAAAACTACAACTGGAGTTTGGAGAGAGGCAGAATCAGACTGCTGAAGAAATGCGACAACTCAAAGAAAAATTAATCAGCACAGAAGAAAAGCTGAAACATGAACTTAGACATAATGAAAGAAAAAATATGGAGAAACTAGAGAAAGATAATGAAAAATGGAGAAAACAAGTAGAGCAGATTAAAGAAAAGCACAAGCAAGAAAAGTTGCAGTTGGATAAAGAGTGGAAAGATAAGTATGATAATGAAATCAAGATGGCTGAAGTGGTGCTGAGAAAGGAAACGGAAAAAAAACAACACAAGAATAAAAATCAGCTGAAAAAGAAGCTTGAACAGGAACAGAGGAAAAGATTTAAGAAAATGAAAGCTGAGCAGGAAATAAAGTTAGCTGAGCTGAAAGAAGACCTTGAAGAGCTGCGCAAGACAACTCAGGCTGTACAATGGGCATTGAAGAAAGACCAAAACAACAGCAAGGAAGAGACCATCGATGAAAAGCACTTGGGAAAGCACAGTAAAAAAGGGAACACGACAATGACAGAGCAACTGTTTCAACATGATAATATAAGAAAAGAAACAAACGATGGACTTAAAGAAAATGAATGCATACAAGGGACCTGGAGTGACCTAGCTGCAGGAATAAACAAACTAGAGCCCTGTTCAATATACAAAGAAAAGCAGAATAAAAATGAACAAGAGGAGAAAACAAAATTTCAGAAGAAAAAGTCACAAAATGCAATAAATATTAAGAAAGAAGAGGATCTGAATGAAAGTGAATTTGAAATGAAGTCCCATTTTAAAGAGGAACATGAAGTTAAGAAAGGAACTATGAATCAATATTTGCTGAAAGCCTTCTATGATGACTGTGAGCTGAACAAAACCAAAGAAATGAGTCACGGAGAGGATGGTGGTAATGAGCCTGATCTGTTTGAAAGGTTCAATCCATTTCACCAAATTTACAGTGACACAACTTGTGGAGAATTCAATAGTACAAACAGCAACGAAACAGAAAATCAAGATACATTTACAGATGATGCAATGATAGAGGATGTGAAAAACAGAATCCAACAGTTAAAATTATTGTTGAAGAAAAAAGCGCAAGGTCTGTTGCAGTTTGGAAACTCTATTGATGAAAAGTGTCATGAATTAAGACAAGCACATGAAATTCAAATGGAGCAACTAGAAAAAGAATTCAAACTTAACATGGAAAAAGAGTTGAGTAAGAAAGAACAGGAATTCAGGCAAATGCTAGATGCTAGGCTACATCAGATGGAAGAAACCATTAAACAGAAAAAAGATGAGGAGCTGTTATCAATGAAGCAAGGCTTAGAAAAGAACTTCAGGCAGGAAGTGGAGAGGAAGGTGAAACATTTGCAAGAAAATCTTTTAAACAAAACAATTAGAAAAGTGAATGAGTTGCAACTAAACTTAAAAGAGGGACTAGAGCAAACACTAGAGCATGAAATTTAGGAGTGTCTACAGCAGAAGATTGCAAAATTTAAACAAGAACAAGACAAGACATTTGACGTTAGGTTGGATAAAACAGAAAAAGAATTTTAGAAAAAACTTATTACCCAAAAGAGTTAAAGTACATTCTGTGAAGGGGAGCCAGAAAATCAGCAATCATGGTTCAGCTAAATGTGCAGTATATTAATGACAAAAAAGTTGCACTTGAGTCATAAATTTTATTAGGAAAATTACAGTATATTCCGAATAAAACAAATAATCAAAATTGCCCTGTCCTACTCTCAATCACACTATCACTATGCTTTTAATTTGCTGTTGTTTCAACAACCACATACAATTATTATGAATGCATTACTTTAGCTATTTTAAGCAGTCTTCTTAAAATTAGTAGACTTTCATTAACTGCTTTATGCTTATTCTTGTTTAAAGTAGCTTACATTTTGAATCCTTTTGTTTTATTATTTGTATACTTTTCTCTAGATTTTGGTGGATTGCTGTCAGGAACTTTTAGTATGACTTTTAGCTTCACTGTCACCGGCCCTTTTATTGTTGTTTGACCACACTGCCAATTTGCATGCTTTTGTTTCTTTCACACTTGTCACCTTATCCTTTGGCTGTTAATTACACAAGTTTATATTCCACATTATGAACTGATTTTCTCTACTCACACTTGAGAGTTATCCAAACTAAATCCCGATCAATAGCGTGTTAACCATGAATGAAGAAAAGAGGAAGACATGGTAAGAGATTAGCAGAGAATTAAGTTGTAAATAAAGGGCAAACAATAGTTAAGGTGACAGACATCCTGCATTTTCCTGGACAATCTAGTTTATAATCCCTAATATTCATATTCTGATTTATTCTTAACAAATCTACATTTCTTCAAGATTTGGGACTAATTTCTCTTTCCAGTAACTTATGTGGACAATGTCCTATGTACGAGTATGTTGTTGCATATTGGTGTACAGTGTTTAACCACCAATCTCACCAGTTTTGTTCAAAACAGACAAAATCTGTCCAATCAAATGTCATGTGATTAGGAAGTCCATGTTTATGTCAACATGAATGCTAGCAAGACATAGTACTTTACCACAGTGGTGCCTGCACCCTGTAAAAATGAAATTTAAGCAAGTGAGAGGTTTTTTTATATCAGGCCATTAAATCTTCTTTTTCTTCTATTAAGATATCAGGTTTTTTTTGATTTTTATATCAGGCCATTAAATCTTCTTTTTCTTCTAGTAAGATATCCATACTACCTGGAAAGGGGTCTCTCTTTGAACTGCCTTTCCCAAGGTTTCTTCCATTTTTCCCTACTAGGTTTTTTTGGGAGTTTTTCCTTGTCTTATTAGAGAGTCAAGGCTGGGGGGCTGTCAAGAGGCAGGGCCTGTTAAAGCCCATTGCGGCACTTCCTGTGTGATTTTGGGCTATACAAAAATAAACTGTATTGTATTGTATTGTATATATTGATTTGGTTCAAGAAATTGTACTTAAGCTTATTTTAAGAAATCTTGTGAAGTACATTTTGCATACCACTTTAGAAGATTTATTTGCTGTTTTTGTGGACCCTGCAAAAGATTGCCTTGAATGAAAAATACAGTCCTCAGACAGAAAACAACCAGCATAGCTAAAACTCACCTTTTTTAAATTATAGAATAATTGTCAGTAATGCTATCAGGAACACTGTTGACTGGTTTAATTTTGAGTTTTCAATTTGGCTCCTATGTATTTATTTGTTTATTTCATAGCTGTTATGCTGAGCTCACATAGTTTATGTAGTACTATAATAACATAGCCTATATAATTTGAGTGGCTGTGTAGATCCTCCTTATATTGTTATGGAATTAAATGTGCAAGAAGTGTTAAAAAGGTTCAAAGATATAGGCTTGAATTCTAATAATCACAGAGAATTTGAAAGTATAAAATTATTATTATTATTATTATCATCATTACATGCTATGAGTCAACTCCACCCACACCCAAAACAAGCACCAAATCCCAATGCCTGCTAGTCCACTCCATTTCATCACCTATTGTACCACAGAGCATCTGGTCACCCTATGAGTTTGGGTGTACAGATTATATGAAAATACATTTACCACTGGAACAATAATAAAAATAATGGTTAAGCTAACAAGTTGAACAATACAGATCACAAATTCTAATATTACATTTTGTTCTTGTAATGTTGAATTTATAATGTGTTTTATTACTATTGATTTTACCCATTATTCTACTAATATTTTACTAAAGTAACTCCTCCGAGTTTTCCATTTACCTGGTGTTGGATATACTGTAATATCTTTTTAGTTAACATAGTATAATATATTTTATATACTATTTTATTTCAGACCATACAGTACATGTATTTCAAACTAAGTGATTATAAAAAGATGATGTACAATTCATTTCACCTGTATAAAAAATGATTAATAATCAACTGTTATTTTATTTTTCAGTAATAAATGTAGTAAACATTTTTCAGTGTTTGTTTTTTTATTGTTTGCATGCCTGTTTTTTATTGTATGTACTAACACCAATAGTACAAAATACAATAAATCCTTCCATTATTTGAGGGGCTCTGGTATGAAAACTAGCAATTCATCTGAACTTTCCAAATGGATTAGATATCAAAACTCAAAAATCAGATCTGAATTTGTCTTCTGAAAAGAGAAGCAAAAGACAGCAACTTAATTAGTTAGAATTCATTTAATTGTTACATGGTAGCAAAAAAAAAACTGTCCTCTAAAATTTAAAAATAAATAATACACACATCAAGACAGAGTGGGATCAGCATCGTAGCGCTGAGGTTACAACTGTTTCATGGACATAGTACCCCGGTTTGAAACCCTTGCACTGTTGTCTGTGTTCAGTTTACACTTTCTCCATGTCTGTGTTTTTCTCCTACATCCCAGTGATGTGCTCTGTATGAATATGAAAGTCGTTGTGTGTTTGCGTGTGTCAGCAGACCCTGAGAATACTGGCTCAGGTCCCCTCAACCTAGTATTGGATTGAGCAGGTGTGTGATTATTATGTTATTTTAAGACAGAGTGGTACAGTGTTTATATATATATATATATATATATTTATATATATATATATATATATATATATTAGTCATTTAGCCCATTACAATAACGGGCGCTAGAACAGTAGTGCATAAACATTAGTAGGAACAGTCTATATTAAATGGCAAGGGATTTTGACCTCATTCTTTTTGTTGGTCGTATTTTTCTTTCTTTCAGCCTTTCTTTTGTTGATATTTACTTGCCGAGCTGAAAGTTCTTCATGGGCTGCCGCCGTGTATTGTGTGTCTTTAATTTTCTGTGACAGTAATACTGTCTTGTACGTCCGTAATATACCTTTAATTTTCTCTGGTGGTAATACAGGCGTGCACGTCGGTAATATGCCTTTAATCTCCTCTGACAGTAATACTGGCTTGTATGTGGCTGTTATATGAGTCACTGTATTGTGTACCTTTAATTTCCTCTCGCAGTAATACTGGTTTGTATTTCCGTAAAACGCCTCTAACTTTCTCTGACAGTAATATCGCACATCTCACCATGCCCCGCGCATGCTCACTTCACCAGAAGACACACACACACGGACACCTGGACGCACACAGGGATTTTAATAAAGAGGATATATATATATATATATATATATATATATATATATAGGATGGCACGGTGGCGCAGTGGTAGCACTGCTGCCTTGCAGTAAGGAGACCCGGGTTCGCTTCCTGGGTCCACCCTTCGTGGAGTTTGCATGTTCTCCCCGTGTCTGCGTGGGTTTCCTCCGGGTGCTCCGGTTTCCTCCCACAGTCCAAAGACATGCAGGTTAGGTCGATTGGCGATTCTACATTGGCCCTAATGTGTGCTTGGTGTGTGTGTGTGTGTATGTGTGTGTGTGTGTGTCCTGCGGTGGGTTGGCACCCTGCCCGGGATTGGTTCCCTGCCTTGCGCCCTGTGTTGGCTAGGATTTGCTCCAGCAGACCCCCGTGACCCTGTGTTTGGATTCATATATATATATATATATATATATATATATATATATATATATACACAGTACCACCTCGGTACATGAACGTCTCGGTACACGTACAAATCAGTTTACAACCAAAAAGTTCGCCAAACTTTTGCCTCGGTTCACGACCACACACTCGGTATACGAACAAGCCAGTTTCCCTTTCAGTTTGTGCGCGCCGGTGATTTACGCACGTGTTGCATTGTTCTTGGTCAGATGCGCGTGCTTGCACCTGCGTGTGTGCGTGCTTTCGCTGTGAACTCTTTGTGCTCTATTTCATTTCCCTTCCGGTTCGTATGCGCCGATTACTGTATTTAAGCACGTGTTCAGCCTCTCCCTGTTCATTGTTCTCAGTCAAACGTGCATGCTTTACCTGTGAATTCTTTGTGCTCTACAGTATTTTGAAGAAATTATTGAAAAGTATGAGCGTGGCGTTCGTGTTACTGATCTTGCTGCTGAGTACAAGAAGTCAAAATCTATGATTTCGACTATTCTAAAGCAGAAAGAGGCTATTAAAGCAGCTGATGTTGCAAAAGGAGTTACAGTGTTAACCAGGCAGAGACCTCATGTGCTGGAAGAGGTGGAAAAACTGTTGCTAGTGTGCTGAACGAGAAGCAACTTGCAAGGGACAGCGTAAGCGAGGCGATGTTATGCGAGAAAGCCAGGAAGATTCATGGCGATTTGCTGCAAAACTATCCTTCTACGACTGGCGAAAGTGAGGAATTTCTCCACTCAGTTCCTCCTCACTTCCTTCATGTCAGAACTCGACTCATGCAAGATGAGTTTTCTTGGTGGTTTATGGTTAGTTTTTGTATTATGGATTTTTCAAATGTTCATTTTTCAGTTTGTAGCGTGAATTGTTGCAATGTTACTTATCTTGGTTGTTTATTAAATTTCTGATTTTTCAAATGTTCATTTTTTTCCCTGTGCTTAAAACTCATTTAAACAGAGTGTTTACAGCGATCGGGTTGTTAGGCTATTAGCGTGAACTCCTGCAATGTTACTTTCTTGGTTGCTTATGGTTGGTTTTTAAATAAAGTTCGGATTTGTTCAAATGTTCCTTTTTTCCCCTGTGCTTAAAACTCATTTAAACAGTGTTTACAGCGATCGGGTTGTTAGGCTATTAGCGTGAACTCCTACAATGTTACTTTCTTGGTTGCTTATGGTTGGCTTCTAAATAAAGCTCGGATTTGTTCAAATGTTCATTTTTTTCCCCTGTGCTTAAAACTCATTTAAACAGTGTTTACAGTGATTGGGTCATAAGGCTACAGTATAGTGCAAACACTTGCAATGTTACTTTTCTCTGTTGTTCAAGGTTTTCTCAGTGTTATTCAATGTTTTTCCATTTAGTTTACTATTATGCTGTGCATTCCATGGTTTAACTAATTATATTTGTGCTTAAAAACTTAAAAAAATATATATTTTCATAGTTTGTATGGTCTGGAATGGATTAATTGTATTTACATACAATCCTATGGGGGAAATTGGTTCGGTTCACGACCAAATCGGTTTACGACCAGAGTTTTGGAACGAATTATGGTCATGAGCCGAGGTTCCACTGTATATATATATATATATATATATATATATATATATATATATATCCATATTACTAACCGAGAATGGTAAACCGGATATGGACGCAGGTACATGCCCATGGACGCAGGAGACATAGTGCGCAGGCGCCGACAGCTCACCTAACGGAAATACGAAATAAAGCAAAGAGCACAGGCAATACGGAACCCTAAAGGAACCCTAACCGTCCACAGTACACCATAGTCAAACCAGACATATTACGGAAGGTGCGGGCGCCTACAATGCGCGTCCAACACACCGCAGGCAGACCCCCGAGATGGTACAGAAGACCCCCGAGATGGTACATAAGCCCAGAGCGCCTACAACGCGCGTCCAACACACCGCAGGCAGACCCCCAAGATGGTACAGAAGCCCCATAGATAAAATATGAAATAAAGCAACGAGCACGGGCAATACGGAACCCTAACCATCCACACTACACAGCATAGTCAAACGCGACATAGTACGGAAGGTGCGTGCGCCTACAACCCCCAGAGGCACACCCCCCCAGAGATCTGGACTCCACAGCATATGTGAATCATCACATTACAGTAATACAATAATATGAGTACTCACAGACAAACGCAAGAGGCCTCGGCGTCCCGCACCACAGTCAAATCTCACAATGTACGGAGTCCCGAGACGTCCATAAACCACAGCATAGTCAAAGCCTCGACGTCACGCCCCACAGTCAAATCTCACAAAGTACAGAGTGCCGAGACGTCCACAAACCACAGCATAGTCAAGCCCACCACGCCTCACGGCTCAAAAGCAAAGGAGCTCAACTGACGTAAATAAGCGCCTACAATGCATCACGACTCAAAAACAAAGGAGCTCAACTAACGTAAATAAGAAATGAGGCAATGCGCCCATAGGTGACAACACAGACACACAAAAAAGAGGATTCAGCCCCCCGCCCCAGAGTGAAACGTGAAAAAAGCAGATAAGAGATTATGAAAGCAGTGGAATTCGAAAGGCTCCAGCAAACGATGGCGCGATACACATGCAGAGAAAGGTACAGAATATGAAAGCAGTAAAATCCAAAAGTATTGTAGCGTCCCAGCCAGGTTGAGGGCGGTTTGGTTTTAAGTGACTGTTAGGTCCGATGGAGGGAGGGTGGAGTACAGCACAGAAGACTGATAGCGGGGTATTGATTGATGCGGTAAGGGGGGATGTTGGAGAGGGTGCTAGAAAGTTGTGTTTGGGGTTAGGAAGTCGGCAATTGTTCAAGTAAAACTTTTGTGACACTTTATCATGTCATTCGCTACAGTATCAAAGAAAAGATAGAAAAGATCGCATTACCGCAAACAAAAGGTGATTAATCATCAGAGCCAGGTGTAATTGAAAAAATAGCAGGACAAATCAGGGTCAGAAATAAACAGCAAAGAGTAAACAACAAAGTCTTTTCGCATTTGCATCATTCAATGCACAAAACGTGGATTTACACAATAATGGACCATACGCTATGAGAATCTGTGGTCCCAGAAGAGTTAAAGCAAAAACAAGTTAAATCTCAAAGAATACACAATTCGGTCAGGTGTATATTGATGATCACGGAGAAGCGATGCAAATTTTAACAGGCAAAAAAGAAAGGTTATGTATATATTCCGCAAATAACATTATATACCAGAGGAGATCGTGATATGCCATTCGTATTAAAATGTTTACAGTTTACCATGAGAATAGCATTTGCTATGACAATCGATAAATCACTGGGACAAACATTCGAAAAAAAAAGAAAAAACTCAGATTATTTATTAGAGAAACAGAAACAATATTCACTTACAGGCATTGTCACAATGTGTCTCCAAACAAAATTGTTTTTAATGAAGCTTTAAAGTAAAAGTGCAAATAATGAAATTGAAACAATTGCAAAGAAAAAAAAAATGTACACTGTATATCAGATTAACCAAACACGGGGGTTGGCGAGCAAAGTGAGCAGGGGGCAAAGCCCCCTAGTATATATACATATATAAATTTCAAATTTTCAAAAATTCAATTTGTGAATTTCCCATTGGGATTAATAAAGCATCTATCTATCTATCTATCTATATGACTTTTGCAGCCGGGAAAGACTCTCAAGGATGATCAGGGGAAACAGGATGCACCTGAGCTCAATTTTGAGCTTCATGGCAAAGGCTGTGAATACTTATGTACATGTGCTTTCTCAATTTTTTTTTTTTATTAAATTTGCAAAAACCTCAAGGAAATTTTTTTCACGTTGTCATTATGGGGTGTTGTGTGTAGAATTCTGAGGAAAAAAATGAATTTAATCCATTTTGGAATAAGGCTGTAACATAACAAAATGTGGAAAAAGTGATGCGCTGTGAATACTTTCCGGATGCACTGTATATGTGTATATGTATATATATATGTGTATGTGTGCATGTGTAGTAACCTAAGCAAAACTCAGAAGACAGAAAATTTTTGCATGTATCAATTTATTGTATATTTTACAGTGCAACTTGAACAAACTATTTCTTGTCGCAGCCAACTTTGTTTAATTTTGCTTGACAGCGAATGACGCAAAATATGTCAGGACAGATCACACAATATACTATAAGAATGAATGAAATTATATGTGAATTCCGCAAAAGAAATGAAGCTCTGAATAGAACAACTACTTATTTCAAACCCTTTAAAAATGTGTTTATTTAAATGTTTTAGTTCATATCCTTGCACAGTTTGGGTAAAGTACACAGTACATTAAGCAGCCATAAGTGTAATTTGGATTTAGCGTATTCAAAAATAGATAGACTGATAGATTCATAAGCTCATTAAATAAATAGATATACACCGAAATAATAATTAATAATATATATAAATACTATACCTCGAACCGCCACCTTACCGCAGTGGAGGGGTTTGCATGTCCCAATGATCCTAGGAGCTCTGTTGTCCAGGGCTTTATGCCCCTGGTAGGGCCACCCAAGGCAAACTGGTCCTAGGTGAGGGATGAGACAAAGTGCGGTTTAACAGACCTCCTATGACGAATAAAAAATTTGGACCGCGTTTTCCCTCGCCCGGACGCGGGTCACCGGGGCCCCCCTCTGGAGCCAGGCCTGGAGGTGGGGGTCGATGGCGAGCGCCTGGTGGCCGGGCTTGCACCCATGGGGCTCGGCCGGGCACAGCCCGAAGAGGCAATATGGGTCCCCCTTCCCATGGGCTCACCACCTATGGGAGGGGCCAAGGAGATCGGGTGCAGTGTGAGTTAGGTGGTGGCCGAAGGCGGGGACCTTGGCGGTCCGATCCTCGGCTACAGAAGCTGGCTCTTGGGACGTGGAATGTCACCTCTCTGAAGGGGAAGGAGCCTGAGCTTGTGCGTGAGGTTGAGAGGTTCCGGCTAGATATAGTCGGGCTCACCTCGACGCACAGCTTGGACTCTGGAACCAATCTCCTTGAGAGGGGCTGGACTCTCTACTACTCTGGAGTTGCCCCCAGTGAGAGGCGCCGAGCGGGTGTGGGCATACTTATTGCCCCCCGACTTGGAGCCTGTACATTGGGGTTTACCCCGGTAGACGAGAGGGTAGCCTCCCTCCGCCTTCGGGTGGGGGGACGGGTCCTAACTGTTGTTTGTGCGTATGCACCGAACAGCAGTTTGGAGTACCCACCCTTTTTGGAGTCCCTGGAGGCGGTTCTAGAGGGCATACCTTCTGGGGACTCCCTCGTACTGCTGGGAGACTTCAATGCTCACGTGGGCAATGACAGTGAGACCTGGAAGGGCGTGATTGGGAGGAATGCCCCCCCCCCCCCGATCTGAACCTGAGTGGTGTTTTGTTATTGGACTTCTGTGCTCGTCACGGATTGTCCATAACAAACACCATGTTCAAGCATAGGGGTGTTCATATGTGCACTTGGCACCAGGACACCCTAAGCCTGAGTTCGATGATCGACTTTGTGGTCGTGTCATCGGACTTGCGGCCACATGTCTTGGACACTCGGGTGAAGAGAGGGGCGGAGCTGTCAACTGATCACCACCTGGTGGTGAGTTGGCTTCGATGGTGGGGGAGGATGCCGGTCAGGCCTGGTAGGCCCAAACGTGTTGTGAGGGTCTGCTGGGAACGTCTGGCAGAGCCCCCTGTCAGAAGTAGCTTCAACTCCCACCTCCGGCAGAACTTCGACCACGTCCCGAGGGAGGTGGGGGACATTGAGTCTGAATGGGCCATGTTCCGTGCCTCTATTGTTGAGGCGGCTGACAGGAGCTGTGGCCGTAAGGTGGTTGGTGCCTGTCGTGGTGGCAATCCCCGAACCCGTTGGTGGACACCGGCGGTGAGGGATGCCGTCAAGCTGAAGAAGGAGTCCTACCGGTCCCTTTTGTCCTGTGGGACTCTGCAGGCAGCTAATAGGTACCGGCAGGCCAAGCGGAATGCAGCTTCGGTGGTTGCTGAAGCAAAAACTCGGGCATGGGAGGAGTTTGGGGAGGCCATGGAGAACGACTTTCGGACGGCTTCGAGGAGATTCTGGTCCACCGTCTGGCGTCTCAGGAGGGGGAAGCAGTGCAGTGTCAACACTGTATATGGTGGGGATGGTGCGCTGCTGACCTCGACTCGGGACGTTGTGGGTCGGTGGGGGGAGTACTTCGAAGACCTCCTCAATCCCAATAACATGCCTTCCAATGAGGAAGCAGAGCCTGGGGACTCGGAGGTGGGCTCCCCCATCTCTGGGACTGAGGTCACCGAGGTGGTCAAAAAACTCCTTGGTGGCCCGGAGTTCCTCAAGGCTCTGGATGTTGTAGGGCTGTCTTGGTTGACACATCTCTACAACATCGCATGGACATCAGGGACAGTGCCTCTGGATTGGCAGACCGGGGTGGTGGTCCCCCTCTTTAAGAAGGGGGACCGGAGGGTGGGTTCCAACTACAGAGGGACCACACTCCTCAGCCTCCCTGGAAAAGTCTATTCGGGGGTTCTGGAGAGGAGGGTCCGTCAGATAGTTGAACCTCGGATTCAGGAGGAACAGTGTGGTTTTCGTCCTGGTCGCGGAACAGTGGACCAGCTCTACACCCTTAGCAGAGTCCTGGAGGGTGCATGGGAGTTCACCCAACCAGTCTACATGTGTTTTGTGGACTTGGAAAAGGTGTTCGACCGTGTTCCTCGGGGAATCCTGTGGGGGGTGCTCCGGGAGTATGGAGTACCGGACCCCCTGATAAGGGCTGTTCGGTCCCTGTACAACCGGTGTCAGAGCTTGGTCCGCATTGCCGGCAGTAAGTCGAACCTGTTTCCAGTGAGAGTTGGACTCCGCCAGGGCTGCCCTTTGTCACCGATTCTGTTCATAACTTTTATGGACAGAATTTCTAGGCACAGCCAGGGTGTTGAGGGGGTCCGGTTTGGTGGACTCAGGATTGGGTCACTGCTTTTTGCACATGATGTTGTCCTGTTTGCTTCATCAGGCCATGATCTTCAGCTCTCTCTGGATCGGTTCGGAGCTGAGTGTGAAGCGGCTAATATGGGAATCAGCACCACCAAATCCGAGACCATGGTCCTCAGCCGGAGAAGGGTGGAGTGCCCTCTCAGGGTTGGTAGCGAGATCCTACCTCAAGTGGAGGAGTTCAAGTATCTCGGGGTCTTGTTCACGAGTGAGGGAAGAATGGAGCGTGAGATTGACAGGCGGATCGGTGCGGCGTCTGCAGTGATGCGGGCTCTGCATCGGTCTGTCGTGGTGAAAAAGGAGCTGAGCCATAAGGCAAAGCTCTCAATTTACCGGTCGATCTATGTTCCTACCCTCAGCTATGGTCATGAGCTATGGGTAGTGACCAAAAGAACGAGATCACGAATACAAGCGGCTGAAATGAGTTTCCTCCGCAGGGTGTCTGGGCTCTCCCTTAAAGATAGGGTGAGAAGCTCAGTCATCCGGGAGGGGCACAGAGTAGAGCCGCTGCTCCTCCGCATCGAGAGGAGTCAGATGAGGTGGCTCGGGCATCTGATCAGGATGCCTCCTGGACGCCTCCCTGGTGAGGTGTTCCGGGCACATCCAACTGGGAGGAGGCCCCGGGGAAGACCCAGGACACGCTGGAGGGACTATGTCTACCGGCTGGCCTGGGAACGCCTCGGGATTCTCCCGGAAGAGCTAGAAGAAGTGGCCGGGGAGAGGGAAGTCTGGGCATCTCTGCTCAAGCTGCTGCCCCCTCGACCCGACCTTGGATAAGCGGAAGAGAATGGATGGATGGATGGATGGATGGATGGATGGATGGATGGATGGATGGATGGATGGACACCGAAATAACTAAAAAGAAAGAAAGAAACTAAAAACAAAGAAAACTCCTGACTTGGCAGTTATAGTCAGAGTGAAGCATTATAAAGACGTACTACTATTGCTGTAAAAGAGCGCCCGTAGTGTTTCTTGACACATTTCTTCTGAATGTCCTCAGTGTTAGTGTGTCACAGAGAGGATGTGAAGCATTATTCATAATGGCACTCAGTTTTGTTTTAATTCTTTCCTTTGCTACGAATTCCAGGGAGTACATAGAGTATCTATAACTGAGCTTACCCTTTTAATTGGCTTGTTCATTCAGTGGGCCTTTCTTTAAGTGATGTTACCAACCCAGCACACCACAGCATAGAAGACCGCTTTGGCCATCACAGAGTTGTAGAAGATGTGAAGGATGTCCCTACCCACATTAAATGAACACAGTCACCAGAGAAAAAAAAAGTGTTTGTTCTGCCCTTCCTAATTTAGTTCCTCTGTGTTATAATGATATAGACCCCCAAGTACTTGTAGCAGTGTACCACTTCCACATCTACTTCCTGAATTGTCACCGATATTAAGAGGCTCCTTGGTGCAGCAAAAGTCAATAACCAGTCCCTCAATTTTGCAGATGTTAAGATGCAGACAATTCTTTCTGCACCAAGAAACAAAATTCTCCACCTGACATCTCTACTTTGTCTCATTCCCTTTATCAATACACCCCATATGTTCAGATTCATCTGAGAATTTCTGTAAGTGATGTCACCATTAATGTCAAGCAAAAGGATGTAATAAATTGAACGCATATAGTAAATTCACTGAAGTTTGATCTAATAAGGGTGCCATCTCTAGTCCAAGATAAAGTAATAAAAAAAACAGGAGCCACTCTTATAAAAGGTATGTTCCATTAACTGAGTTGGCTATGTAACTTGTTAGCTGTCAAGTAGCACATTTTGGTTTAAATCATGACAAAGAATACAGTATGTTGTCAGTTACAATAGATCAAATGTGTGATGGCTGAATGGCAAGAAGGAATATGACCAAAGCGCTGAAGATACTGTAAAGACAAAGGGCTAAAGAAAATTTTGAACACTGCCATGTCCTATGTCAGCATCTACTCACTAGGATAGTTTTTTTTTTTGTCTTTCAGACCCTGTGGAAAAACTACACATACACATCTCAGAGACACAACTCAGTTGTTTGGTTTGCTTTGGGAATACTGTACCTCAGGTTGATAAACATGGATACTACTAAATATGCATTCATTTTGTTTGGAGAAACTGCTCAACCCTGTCACAGGCTTTCAAGGTGTCTGCAAACCAAACAGTGAAGATTGTTTCTCTACTGCTTTGATTGAAATACATTTTAGAAAAAGTAATATCCTAAATTTTACAATCTTGGCATGTCATAACAGAAACCCAAAATTGCTAAGATTCAGTCATGTAAGGACATTCAGTCAGTTTTTAAAAAATATTTTAAAATTTAACGCACATCATGTTTTGCCATAGTATTAAATGTATGCTTCACTGGTATTTTTTTCAATTTCATGGAATGGCAACTGACTAAGTGCTAATGCATGCAGAAATTTTACTCATTCACAAACGCAAAGCAGATAGATCTCCAATGTCTAAGCATTAGCCAACATCTTTTAATATTTTAATTTGTTCCACACTTATACATACTTAGAAAGCAGACTGAGTAAAATTTTCAAAACTTCTTCCATCCATCTACATCTACATAATACAACCAAGTCAATAAAGTTACTGGTAGCATTCAGGGGGTCTGAGCCTAATCTAAAAGATTTGTTGAAAGGCTATAAAAATGTCCAACGCATGGCAAACTTACTCACAGGCCCATATCAACTAATGGAGGCCAGTGAATCGGTGAGTGAGGAAACACAAGTGCACAGAAAAACAACATGCGACTTCAAAGACAACATGCAAATTCAGTTACTAGACTGGAATTCAATTTTAGTATCTTGAAACAATGCAGCACTAACAACTTTGCCCGCACCTTGCCTGAATTCTCAAGAACAATAACAAAATCTTCTTATATATAAACGTCTACACGTGGAAGTGTGTGTGTCTGTCTGGCCCAGAAGTGAGGGGTGGAGTCAGGGTAAGGGCTCTTACCTCGACTGCACCTCCGAGGAAACAGAAAACTCGCTTAGCTGCTAACAACATAAGCAGGGCCAGCACTTCAGCAAAACAAAACCTCAGAAGAAAGACAAAGCCGCTTAGCCGCTAACATCGGCAAAACGGTATCCCTTTTACTTTTCCTCCCACCACTAATGCACAAGCGACGTGAGCATGTCAGCAAAATGAATCCTCCTAGGAGAGAGATGTCCAGAATAGTTCCTTTCAATTACCTGACATTTCTACATTTTAGTTTTTTTCTGACGATTTCAATAGTTTCTAGGACCCTGGGCTTTTACAGCATGGGCTAACACAGCTAGTCTTATATAATATGCTATCGTGGCTGTCTATTTGTCTATCCAGGATTTTAAATCACCTGTAGCTCGCAAACCGTTTGAACTATTGACCTGAAAGTTTGTATACATATACTACATGACATGTACTATACGCTTCGAGGTGATGATTGACCTCCAAGGTTATTCCTCTTTTTATTTTATTTTATTGTAGAACCAACTCTCGGCAGTGGCCAGCAGGGCAGCCTGTGGCGTAAGTGTACGGGCGCCGTTCTCATTCCCGACCACATTCGCCGTCACTTCCCCTACCTCTTCATATCTTAATTCATTTTTGAGGCAGATTGAAGACTTAAGTGCCAGCTTAAGTGAAAAATTAAAGAAAACGTACTAAGTAATTGTAACACAAACACTGACTTAATCAGTTTTAATGCGAAAAGATGCCGACAAAAGAAGAGAAGAAGCGGGCCACTAGGGTGGAGAAAAAAAGAACTGCTCAGGAAGCAGCAAGCGCATCAACCTCTGAGTAAATGAATGGTAAACATACAGAGAAAGAGTATGAAAACTATGAATGCTCAAGTCAAGTGTATTCACTGCACATTATCATGCAGTCTGCCATTACTGGTCTTATATAATACGCTACCGTGGCTATCTGTTTGTCTGTCAAGGATTTTAAATCACCTGTAGCTTGCAAACCGTTTGAACTATTGAGCTGAAATTTTGCATACATAGACTACGTGACGTCTACTATCCGCTTCGAGGTGATGATTGACCTCTAAGGTTATTCCTCTTTTTATTTTTATTTTATTTTATTGCAGAATCAACTCTCGGCAGCGGCCAGCAGGGTGGCTGTGTGGCGCATGTGTACGGGTGCCGTTCTCATTCCTGACCATCTTCGCCGTCACATCCCCTATCTCTTCATATCTTAAATCATTCTGGAGGCAGATTGAAGAATTAAGTGCCAGCTTAAGTGAAAAATTAAAGAAAATACACTAAGTAATTGCAACACAAACACTGACTTAATCAGTTTTAACTCAAAAAGATGCCGACGAAAAAAAGAGAAGAAGCGGGCCGCTAGAGTGGAGAACAGAAGAGCTGCTCAGGAAGCAGCAAGCTCATCAACCTCTGAGCAAACGAATGCTAAATGTTCAGAGAAAGAGTATGAAAACTATGAATGCTCAAGTCAAGTGTATTCACTACATGTTATCATGCAGTGTGCCGTTACTGGTTTAAAAATAACCTGTGTGAAGTTAATAATCAAATGTGCTGCCGATGCTTGAAAAGCTGAAATCTGCTATGAAATGTATGCAATTCTAGTTGTTCTTTTTGCATAACAAGCAATACCCATTGAAGAAAAGGGGCACAAATTAATCACTTTGTTTACAAAATTATTAAATTTAAAATTTTCTTGGGAAGGAAACTAAATGTATAATTTTTACTTTTATAAAAGATATTTGTTTTGAATAACTCCTGGAAAAGTAAATGTGCATAGTGCAATTTTTGCCATATTTTTACAATGAGAGCATTAGGAGATGGAGTAAACTGCCTCGGGGAGACATGAAGAGCGAGTACCATGGACAGAAACAGTAAGCTGGCGCATTATCATTTAAAGACAATTCCATTAACATGCCTAAAAATGAATGTTGTACCATCATTGTAGATACATACTGTAGCAAGAGTTAATCAAGAAGCAAAGTTGAAAGTATTACCTTGGAGAACTTCAAACATCACTAACATTTTAAACAGTAAAAGTGAACAGGAACTGATGAATGTTTTGAATATTACATATTGTGAATTAAAACTTTTAATACATTATACTGTTAATATTAGACTAGGCTGCAGGCATTATCTTTATTTCTGATAAGTTTGCCACAGGAAAATATGACAGAACTTGTATTTCTTGGCATTGCCACTTAAAGTGTATAGTCAGCATATTTTCATAACTTTATAAAAATATTTTCATAGAATTAAATGTTGGTAAAGCCTTTATATTTATTAAAGTATGTATAATTAATACACCAATATCTCTGAGTTCTTAATATTCATTAGCTATTCAGTATAAATTACTGTTTATTATAGATTTGCTTCTCAATGAGGAAAACTGTGTTCTTCAACAGGTACAAAAATGAGCATTGATGAAGATGGCAATGAGATGGGCTCTGACAATGATACACAGACTATTAATTTAAGGATCGTCTTGCTTGGGGTGGCGCTGGCAAAGAAGAGTCAAGTGAAAGACTTAATACTTGGCAAGACAGAATCTAAGTTGGAAATTAGCTCAGCAGCAAAAACAAAGAAGTCAGACAGCAGATTTGCTATAGTGGAAGAAAAAGGGATCACTGTAGTTAACACACCAGACTTGGATGACCCCAACATATCCTATGTAGATTTTTACTTGGAAATGAAAAAATGCATTAGTCTGTGCTTCCCTGGACCCCATGCTTTTCTGATAGTATTGAGAGAGAACAAATTTGAAGACCAAGATATAAAAGCAATCACGTTCATTGAGGAGATATTTGGAAACAGAGTGTTTGACCATTCTCTGGTGCTCTTTACAAAGCACACTATTATGAGCAAGTTGTCTCAAGAGGGTTTGGGAGAAACAACAAGAGACATTCAAAAACTTGTGGACAGATGTAAGAAGAGACAACACCTTCTTAACATTGAAGACGTCAACAATGACAGTCAGGTTGTGGAACTCATCAAAAAAATAGAGGAAATGATAGGTGGGAATTTGGAAAACTGCTACAGGGATGATGTGCTATCAATAAGAGCAGAAGGAATTAATCTTGATTTAACACAAATATTAGATAAAATAGCAAGGCGAATGCAAACTGAATACAATTCACAACTAATGCTGAAAATTGAAGAATGGAAGAGAAAGCAGGAGATAGAAGAAGAAAAAATGGAGCAAACATTACTAGAAGAATTTACTGGAAAAGAAGAATGGATGAAACATGATTATGAAAGGAAATATCAAGAAAAAATAGAGAAAATGAAGGACGAGTTTCAACAAAAAGAAACAGGAATGATTGTAGAGCTAGAGGAAACATGGGGAAAAAAATGGATTGAAACAGACAAGGAACTTACACAAACTTATAAACCAGTTGAACACAGTGCAGTGTCAAGAGAAAACAGGAAACAATTTTTGAAAAATGAAGAAAACAAAACTGAACAACTCAGAAATAGAAACAAAAAACACAAACAAAAAGAGAAAATGAGAATAAGTAACACCGAACAAAAAACACTAGCAGACAAGCAGAAAAATGAGGAATGGGAAAATGACCTTCAACAATTCCACCAGTCGCCTGAAGAGGTAAATAGTGGCATATCTGAGACTGTGTGGAAAGAATGGGAGGAGGAATGGAA
The DNA here is from genome assembly GCF_900747795.2 of Erpetoichthys calabaricus. Lineage (NCBI taxonomy): Eukaryota > Metazoa > Chordata > Cladistia > Polypteriformes > Polypteridae > Erpetoichthys > Erpetoichthys calabaricus. Next base: position 55,195,146 of record NC_041405.2, on the reverse strand, counting down.
GCCAATAAAAGACGGAATTCGACACAAACATGAGGAAGCCCTAATTTGGAGGAAAAATGTATTCAGGGAGAAAATTAAAGCCATATTCAACGAGAAAGAAAAGGAACTAAAACACTCTGGGCACTCTAAAATAGGCTCAGTAGGGCATATTGTGTGTTTGTGCTTGTTTTTTGCTCTTGTTTTGTTCTTTGTCTGTTTGTGTGAGATGAGGAACATGCCATTCACACCAACATAGCTCAACATCATTACTCACATATCGTTAGCAAAATATCATCTACAAGTTCTGAACAACTCAAAGTACTAAAATCCATCACACTACTCCACAGCTTCTTTTCACATACATGAACAAATGTGTGTAGAAATTTCAGTTTCTCCATTTTGAGGGAAACTTTTAAATCATTAAACCATTATTTGGTGTATGAGTTTTCATACTGATAAGTAGCTTACTGATACTGTAACTTGTCAGTTTATAATAATTTGCTTGCTTGCTCTGCTTACCACATAACAGTGACCCCAAGTATCTCTTTTCACTGGTTTTGACCTAAGTTGAAACATTTAGACAGATAGATAGATATTTTATTAATCCCAAGGGGAAATTCACATACTCCAGCAGCAGCATACTGATACAAAAAAACAATATTAAATTAAGATTGATAACAATGCAGGTAAAAACAGACAATAACTTTGTATAATGTTAACGTTTACCCCCTCGGGTAGAATTGAAGAGTCGCATAGTTTGGGGGAGGAACGATCTTCTCAGTCTCTCAGTGGAGCAGGACAGTGACAGCAGTCTGTCGCTGAAGCTGCTCTTCTGTCTGGAGATGACACTGTTTAGTGGATGCAGTGGATTCTCCATAATTGAAAGGAGCCTGCTGAGCGCCCGTCGCTCTGCCACAGATGTCAAGCTGTCCAGCTCCATGCCAACAATAGAGCCTGCCTTCCTCACCAGTGTGTCCAGTTGTGAGGCGTCCTTCTTCTTAATGCTGCCTCCCCAGCACACCACCGTGTAGAAGAGGGCACACTCCACAACCGTCTGATAGAACATCTGCAGCATCTTATTGCAGATGTTGAAGGACGCCAGCCTTCTAAGGAAGTATAACCGGCTCTGTCCTTTCTTACACAGAGCATCAGTATTGGCAGTCCAGTCTAATTTATCATCCAGCTGCACTCCCAGGTATTTATAGGTCTGCACCATCTGCACACAGTCACCTCTGATGATCACGGGGTGCAAGAGGGGTCTGGGCCTCCTAAAATCCACCACCAGCTCCTTGGTTTTGCTGATGTTCAGGTGTAGGTAGTTTGAGTCGCACCATTTAACAAAGTCCTTGATTAGGTCCCTATACTCCTCCTCCTGCCCTCTCCTGATGCAACCCATGATAGCAGTGTCGTCAGCGAACCTTTGCACATGGCAGAACTCCGAGTTGTATTGGAAGTCCGATGTATATAGGCTGAACAGGACCTGAGAAAGTACAGTCCCCTGTGGCGCTCCTGTGTTGCTGACCACAATGTCAGACGCGCAGTTCCCAAGACGCACATACTGAGGTCTGTCTTTAAGATAGTCCACGATCCATGCCACCAGGTATGAATCTACTCCCATTTCTGTCAGCTTGTCCCTAAGGAGCAGAGGTTGGATTGTGTTGAAGGCGCTAGAGAAATCTAGAAACATAATTCTTACAGCACCACTGCCTCTGTCCAAGTGGGAGAGGGATCGGTGTAGCATACAGATGATGGTATCCTCCGCTCTTACTTTCTCCTGATATGCAAACTGCAGAGGGTCGAGGGCATGTTGAACCTGTGGCCTCAGGTGGTGAAGCAGCAGCCTCTCCATGGTCTTCATCACATGTGATGTCAGAGCAACAGGCCGGAAGTCATTCAGCTCACTAGGACGTGATACCTTTGGGACTGGGGTGATGCAAGATGTTTTCCAAAGCCTCTGGACTCTCCCCTGTTCCAGGCTCAGGTTGAAGATGCGCTTTAGAGGTCCCCCCAGCTCTGATGCACAGACCTTCAGCAGTCGTGGCGATACTCCATCTGGACCCGCTGCTTTGCTGGCACAAAGCCTCCTCAGCTCTCTGCTCACCTGCGCTGTTGTAATTGTGGGTTGGGATGTCTCTCCTATGCTGGTATCAGCAGAAGGATGTGTGGAGGGTGCAGTACTCCAAGGTGAGAGTGAGAGTGGGTTAGGGTGGTCAAACCTGTTAAAGAAGTTGTTCATTTGGTTTGCTCTCTTCACGTCTTTCTTGATGGTGGCACCCCGCTTCGAGCTGCAGCCAGTGATGATCTTCATCCCATCCCACACTTCCTTCATGCTGTTATTCTGCAACTTCTGCTCCAGCTTTCTCCTGTACTGCTCCTTCGCCACCCTGAGCTGGACTCTAAGTTCCTTCTGCACGCGCTTGAGCGCATGCTGATCACCGCCTTTAAAAGCCCTTTTCTTCTGGTTCAAAAGGCCCTTGATGTCACTTATAATCCATGGCTTGTTGTTAGCATAGCAGCGTACAGTTCTTACTGGAACTACAATGTTCATACAGAAGTTGATGTAGTCAGTAGTGCAGTCAAGGAAGGAAGTTTGCCTGTATTTCAGTGTATACCCCAACTCCATAAAATAATACTTTCTTCTTTGATAATACAAAATGCATCCTTTCCCTTCTGAATTCCAATTTAGCTTTAGTATGGACACGAATACATTTACCAAGACCCTGTTTGATAAATATCCTTCACTGATTAAACAACGTATAACAGCCCGCAATCGTGTGACAGAAGCCACAATCTTTTTAGCTATCTAGCGGCGTGACGCTACCTAACCATGTGACATGAGGCTGCGGCAAGTATAGACATATATAGATAGATGCCGCATTCACTGTGTTGCCCGGTCGACACGATACGTCAGCGCGTACACCATATTGCAAGTGGCAAAAGTGCCATTTAAACTAATACAGGTAAACGTGGAAACCGGGGTTTCTGATGAAAAAACAATAATGTTTAAAACAGTATCGTTTACTGTACATACAACAGATTTTGGCAAATCATTTAAATGCAATTATTTATATCCATTTATACAGTAATAATGACAATTATTAAATAATAATAATTATTATTATTATTAAATAATTCCTCATATATAAGTAACATTTCTCGGACTGCCTTCTTCCATCTCCTCTCCATCTTCTCATCACATTTCTAGACTTTGTCCTGTTATTATGCAACACAGTACTGAAGTATTGGTTAATGCCAGAGTCACCTCACTTATAGATTTCTGTAATGCTATTCTATCTGGCATCCCACAAAAACTTATCCATCGCTTACAGCTTCTTCAAAATTCTGCTGCAAGGATAATAACCTGCTGTACTAAATCCACTGAACATATTACACCTATTCTCTCTCAACTTCACTAGCTCCCTGTTAACTACAGAATACAATACAAAATACTGCTCTTAACATTTAAAGCTCTCCACAATCTCACTGATCTCCAACAGACTTACACTCCCTCTCGCTCACTCAGATCCTCATCTGCAGCTCTACTTTCTGAACCAAACATCAAACTCTGTTCTATGGGAGCGCAAGTGTCTCTCATAGTGCTCCTCAACTCTGGAATTCTCTTCTCTCTCATATACGTCAGCTCGATTCAATAAAACATTTTAAAACTACCCTCAAAACTTATCTTTTCAAACTGGCATACCAATTGTAAATTTTGCAGTTACTGCCAGTTATCTTTGTTTGTCTTTCTTTTAACAGTGAAATGATACAATTTTATAGTATACAAATTGGCTTAATTTCTGAAAACATTTCACTCATTCCTTTCTCAATCTCTCTCTTTCTCTCACACAAACACGCACACACACAATGTGGTTACTTAAATATATACAAGATAGGATCTAAAATCCATGAAACAGAACGGTCTTACATAGCTTTTTCCGTGTGTTGCCACTCTGTAATTTGAGAGTATTCAGTTTGGCAATATGGCGCAGCCTTAGTTTGTGGAAGACAGACACAACTAAAGACATGAGCATAAAATGATGGTTGTCAATCTCAAACTGTGTTTCCTCAATGTGCTCCTTGAGAAAAAACACATCATCTGAACCAATCTCAGCCCGAACAAACTGATTGATCAAAGACACACTGACAGCTTGCCCTAATGTCGACTGTCGGAAATCACCTCAGAAGGAATCATCAAACTTCCTTTGTTTTTTTAATGTGAGCAAGTGGTAGCTTTGATCATATGATGCCGGTACAGCATCTGTTACCAAAACTTGCACATCACACATCACAGGACAGCTTTCTCAAAATCCCGTCTAAGGGCTACCTCCCACTGCTTCCTGAGGTGGATTTCTTTGGGAAACTTTCCAAGTTCGAGAAGTGTTAACAGCTAACAGCAATCTACATAGTGACTAAATACGTTTGGCCAAAAAGTTGTTTGGAGGCTCACTTGAGCACATAAATGCATAGCTTTGCTAGCTTAGATAGATAGATAGATAGCCTGTTGTAGCTAAAGTTAAGATTATAAAACGGGATTTTCTAAAGGCCAAATATAACCAAAACAATTGTTCAGCTTTACCTATGAAATGTAATCCCTGTGATCTGGTTTGGAGCGTACAGCGGTTTGTACAAGCCCAACCAGCACATGCGTGAGGCATCTTTATCCATTACTTGACGCCACAGCAGTGCCACTCGCAATATGGCGGCGACGTTGACGTACGATGTTGCTGGTCATGAGGCGTTTAGTAATTCTATGTCTATGGCGGCAAGTTCTAAACCACGTGACATAAGGACGCGCTCTGATTTGCTATCCAGCTCCGCTCCAAACCATGTGACATAAAGACGTAATCTGATTGGCTATCCGTCGGAGCTGTTGAATTACGGAGTCTCCTGTTATGAGATGCAATGGATGTTTGTTTCAAATTTATTGATTTGCCAAAACTCTGACAAATTGGTCTTGAGATCAATGATTCACTCCAACCAGACCGACTTTGCAGCGTCTCGGCAAGCAGTTAATAGCATGCGCCGGCTTTTGCACATTCTAAACCCGGCTCCTTCGCTCTCAAACGCGACAGCGCTCTTCTCACTTGATACAGAAAAGGCCCCTGACAAGATAGACCGGAATTTTTTTGTTTAGTGTAACGTGTGAAATGGACTTTAATACTTTATCAATATGATTAAATCGTTGTGCGCTTGTACTACGGCTTCTGTTTTAACAAACTCAGATTTGGCATGCTCCTTTCACGTGTTCAGAAGCGCTAGGCAGGGCTGCCCGTTACCTCCACTTTTTATTATCTCACTCGAGCCTCTAGCTGTCGGCCTGAGTTCATTAGACGCTTTTATTCCTACTGGCTCATAATACAGCCCACAAGGTATCGGTATCTTTATATGCGATATTCTTCTGTTTCTAGAAACGCCCCTTCCGACGTTTCTCACAGATTAACATTATTTAGTACATACGAATCCTTATCGGGCTATAAAAATCAACTGGAGCAAATCTGCGCTGCTTCCTATAAATCACGCCTGTCAATCTCCCTCTTTTCCTTCCGTCATTCCAGTTATTAAATGTTTCAAATACTAAGTAATCACCATTATTGATATTGTACAGGCAAAATTTCGCACCGTGTTTAATGAAGTAAAACAGTTAAAACACTCCTGGAATAACCTCTCTCTCTCCTTTCAGACTCGTTTGGCAATCCCTAAAATAAATATTGTCCCTCCTGTGAAGTTTCTCAGCTCAATGCTCCCTCTTCCCCCACCTTCTTTCTTTTGGTTCCAGGTCAGATCAAAGATCAGCCATCAGCTCCTTTTCATGGAGTGGTAAAAGATGTGCTATCAAACACTTCGTTTTGATTTGAGCCAGATTTTGACATGTACCAATGGGCTATGTTCTTCGCCTGCTTTCCCCAAGGTTGAACCTCCCCCCACCCTTGCGTCCTGGCTATTTATAGAAACAAACTGTTTTCCCCATTGTGCAACACCTACCATTTATCAGGTTTTTTTTTTTTTTAAAGAGAGTAGACGAATATAATCCTCTTATAAATTATGTTGTGGGTGTTTGGCACAAAGTAGAAAAGTACCTTGGCTCCACATCGTACGAGCAATGCCTCACACAATTGTTTCACAATAGCTCTCGCAACACTGGTGGAAAACCCATTAAAGGGAGTTATTTTGAGTGCTAATCAATCACTCAAATCAGGGAAAATATAGATTTTATTAATTTCGTACATCAGTAGTCCCTTCTCTCTGACAAGGTGTAGGGAAAAAAGAAACTCGCAACTATTGCCCCTAACTCCTGAGCTGCAGTCTTATTTTTGAAATGATTTCTGAAATAGATTTGTGTGCAAACTCTTTGTATGAGCTGCATTAAGACACTCTTGATTTCATTATGGTTTCCATCCAGATACTTCAAGTGGATACAATCAGCTTTCTTTTCTGATACTAAGCCAGGTTTCCTTGTGCCAGGTTCAAGTGTGTACTCCTTATTTATTCTAAGAGAAAAACTGATGAAATAAAGCAAAGCAGATAATTGGTTTGCTGTTGTATGGCTACCCCACTATAGAACCAAAACCAGAACTTTTATGACTTAAACAAAGGGAAGATTAAGAGGAGACATGATTGACATATTTAAAATTATGAAGGGAATTAATACAGTGAATCCAAACTGTTAATTTAAAATTAATTCATTAAGAACACCAGAATACAGTTGGAAATTTTGAAAGAATTAAGTAGATTGGACAGGCGAGCTTTGTTGGGCTGAATGGTCTGTTCTCATTTAGGTTGATCTAATGTTCTAATATGTATCCATCCATCCATTTTCCAACCCGCTGAATCCGAACACAGGGTCACGGGGGTCTGCTGGAGCCAATCCCAGCCAACACAGGGCACAAGGCAGGAACCAATCCTGGGCAGGGTGCCAACCCACCGCAGGACACACACAAACACACCCACACACCAAGCACACACTAGGGCCAATTTAGAATCGCCAATCCACCTAACCTGCATGTCTTTGGACTGTGGGAGGAAACCGGAGCGCCCGGAGGAAACCCACGCAGACACAGGGAGAACATGCAAACTCCACGCAGGGAGGACCCGGGAAGCGAACCCGGGTCCCCAGGTCTCCCAACTGCGAGGCAGCAGCGCTACCCACTGCGCCACCGTGCCGCCCTCTAATATGTATTGTACAGATATTTTCAACAGGAGATAAAATAATTTTTCATTCCAGTTGACATTAACAATCCTCTTCAATAAGCTTATCCATGGGCATGCAAAAAATGCCACCCAGAGCAAACTTAATTTACAAGCACCTAAACATGGTGCCTCAGCCACTGATTATCTAATAGATTTCATTTCAATTAATCTCTTAGTCAGTGGTAAATTTCTGATTTAGCATAATGTTTCCGATGTCCTTTATTTGAGTACATACAGAGGTTTGTTTTTTCTTTAAAGAATATCTTGAAAAAAGTAAATTAAAAAATAAGCCTTTATCCATGTTGATGGCAACTGAATGGATTTTCTGAATTTGATAATATTTTACTCCTTTCCAAAAAAGATTAATTTATGCATAATGTTTAATTGTGATCTCACTAGATGATCTAGTAAAAATTACAACATCCAAACTTACTTTTTGCTGGAAAATAAATTTTACTGTAACATGAAATCAAAAGATAGTTCTCCATTGTGCCCTAACCGGCATTGCTTTAACAATGACTTTATGGTTTTGTTGTGAACAATGTGAAATGTGCTTGTTACTGGGAGTTTGTAATAAAGCCTTACACTTAATTCTCTTAATTATTCCTCTACTAAAAAAAAAAACTTTCAAGTAAAGTATGATTTCTTTCAAGACATCAATGAAAATGTGCCTTGTTATTGACCTAACAAGACTGTACTTAACCTGCTATCAGTTGCAGACAGATCATTATTTAATAAGAAATATGCAATTTGTGATGGGTAATTAAATCAATGAGTGCTACTGTTGGTGCTAATTAATATTTTATCATTCATACTAATGGCTGCTTTTCATACATTCACTGCTTTTGAGACCCACTTACAAAGAAAATAAATAAACAGAAAACATATTGGTGATGTCAACAAGAAAAATCTTTACTACAGTGTGTTAGAGGATTAAAAGAAAAATAAAAAAACAAAAGAACTCCATTTGAGAAAGAGGTACATTCACATGATTAGTTCAGTTTTTAATTGTCTAAGTTAGTGAGAACAGAAAGCTACAATACCTGCTATTGCAACCTACCAGAACTTATGTTGTCTATATGGCTACATAATCAGACAGAAAATGTGAGGAAAACTTTATGAAGTGTTGGTTTTGCGTAATTTTACAAAAGTGGTGACTTTGTGCACATTGAAAAAACTGTGTATAACCTGCCATATGAAGTAAACACATGAAGTTTACAAAAAATATAAATCCAAGTAATTTAAAAAAATTATTTGATAAAATGTGCAACGCAACAACTAAACAAAAACAATAAACAAAAGAGTACAAACTTATATTTTGAAGGAAAAAAATTACACAGCTAAATATCCAGTATTTACAAACTAACTTAAAAATCCATGCTCTATATTCAGTCATTTTAAACTAGTTATAAGAAACTTTTTTATGGCATGTAAATGTAGTAGTAACTTACTTCTTCTGTAGTTGTGTCAACTAACTGAACATAGCATTAAACAGTGCAACAATTAAGAAACATTATTGTATATTTGGTTTATATCTTTACCTAAAGTGACCACAATGTTAGGACACATTTCAAATGTTTACAGAGCAAATGCAGGTAAACAATTTAGTCAGAGGGGGTTCATTCAATGATGCACTTGCAGTGATTGAACAAACAACATTGTGGTTTAAAGTGCAAAGATTCAGTCACATGATCTAACAACACGGTAAAGACAAACAGATATGAAAAGATTAAACTTGTCAGCATTAATTACCAAAGAAGGTCAATAACTTTACTGTCTCTTAAAAATGTAAATGTATAAATGAAAAAAGTGTAATATTACAAACACCAGCAGAGAGCAGCAAAACATCACACATATGCATTTAAAATCCATCAAATTACAGAGTATCTAATGTTTTTGGTATTAATCTATCAATGCACTTCCAAGTTAGTAGCTACTTTAAACATGTGTCATTTGATTATCAATCCATAAAGCCATTTAAAATTGACCAGTTATTTATTAAAAAGGCATTCTATGTAATTATTTTGTGTTTTATTTTAAAATGCATCTTGCAGGGGCATTTATGTTTTCTTCATTTATGACGTAGAAGATGTGACTAAGGACTTCATATAAATGACAATAAATCCACTTTAAAAGAACCATGCACACATTTTCTGAAATTAATTTATTACTTACAGGATTTTGGGAGGGAGAGAATATCTTGGCAACACTGAATGGAAGGCATTGACAAACACTGGATGGGACATTAGTTAGTCCATGACAGGTTATGCTCACCCACAATGGGCCAGCTTTGACTCACAAAATAACATAATGTGAAAACTAACCAGAGTAAGTAAAGGAAACCCCTGAGGACAGTCTCTTAATATGATTTATGTGAGCTGCATAACAATGAGAAAAAAAATAAATATACTGCAATCATTCCTAAAAAAATGTGAAAGGAAACCTGTGTCATAACCTAAAATATTAAAAAAGAAAAGATAGATAGATAGATAGATAGATAGATAGATAGATAGATAGATAGATAGATAGATAGATAGATAGAATCAGATGGATATGGAAAGTCCTCATTGATCCATCTAAACAAATCATAACAGTAGCTTCTCTCTGCGATGTTGACCCTCTGGACTGGGAATCCTGTATGTCTCAGGCCATTTTATACAATTGTAAAATAATGATTCCCAGCATCTGTGATTGGAATGGGGCTGAGTATGTCCACAGCCACTTGTTTCATTGAGGCTCCTACCTGTAGAAGCTGGAGAGGTGCATGCAATTGGGAGGTGGGACCTTTGGAGCAGTGCAGTCATGGCCACAGTGGACAAACAGCTCAACATCCTGCCTGCAGCTTGTGCAGACACTCAGGACCCCCTGGAGGTAGCAGCAAAGGAGAGAATTAAAACAAAACTGAGCGTCATTTTCAATAATGCTGTACATCCTCTCCATGACACACTAACACAGAGGACTTTCAGCCAATTAATCATTAAGCAGAAGTGTGGCAAAAGTGGGGATCCTTTATAGAGCTCCTTTGTGACCGTCACTGCAAAGTCAGAAGTTTATTTCTTTTCAGTTATTCTGGTGTGTGTTTAGCCCATATATGTGTTTATCTATTTATGTAGAAGGACTAAGTTTACAGTTAAACACCGACGGGTTTATTGTACCAAAACAGTTTAATGTTAGCACAAACTAATAGTGTACCCGGCTCTGCATATACTGTATCCTACCACAGATGAACCCAGGACACACTGGAAGACCACAGCTGTCAAACTGCTCAGTCTCAGAACTTTTGAATTATCACTAACAACCTTCCACTTTCCTAACGTCTGCATACCACAACAGCACCCAGCGATCGTAACCGTGGGAGCACAAAGAATACCTCAGCTAACCTCGGCATTCATCTTTGTTAACTATTACCATTTTTTCTTTTTATGTAACTACTTCTTTGACATCTTGTAAAGCACTTTGCACTACATCGTTTGTATAAAAGTCTCCTACATAAGTAAATGTTTCCTGGCAGAGACTGATTGTGGATCTGTATGTTGAAAGATTCTTAATATAAATTAAGTTTAGACTTATTATTGACGTGATTATTTTGTGGCCACACTGTAAGCGGATCAACCTTTCCACTGTGGGATTTCCATCTCTGAATCCAGTCCACCCGTGAAACTAATGCTACCTGCTGGGCACAAACCCTAATGTGGAACAAGATCACACCTATAACAAAAGAATGGAACCTACTTGATGGAAGTGAAACTATCAGTGTTACAGAACTGGCCTTCCATCAAAATGGAAAAAAGGGGCAAACTTAACCTTACACAGAAAACAATAAAAGAATTACCTAGGAAGCACAAATGTTTGGGCTACTTATTATTATAGCATACTTGTCAGTAGCTTTTACATAATTACAGCCCGGCCACTATGCCACCTTGCCTGAGCAATATTCAACAGGAGAAATTTGACCTTCTTAGTTTCTTGTTATTTTTCTGAAGTCGATTACCTTTCACCGATTGTTTCTGGTTCAAACACACGTTATAATAATTTGACAAAGAAACACATGTACGATACTTTAAAACAGCCGTATTTTCAAAAGCCAAATATCACGGGAACATGAACAATCCTTACGTTAATGGAGTTTAACTGAGTTTGCTCGATTTACTGGCCGCAAAGACGCCACGCAACTCTACGTGCCGCCCCTCGGGGCTGCGCAAAAAGTCACATGGGATGAAAGCTGTTGGCGCGCCGCCGTTCAGACAAGACGAACGATGGAGTTCCTCATCGGTAGCCCTTTCTCTTCTACAGTCGGGCAAAGAATTGGTAAGTAATTATCACCATCCAACCCGAAAACCCTTCTTTTGAAATGCTTCTTTAACGCCCCCCCTTCACCAACACATCAGCTAGGACTTTGCTAGAATTAATTGTTCGCAGTTGAAAACTACTGAGTTTACGGAAGAGAGTAAATTGAAGGAGGGTGGATCTAGCCAATCAAAAGTGAGAGGGTGGATCTGAAAAAATTCAAAGACCAATCAGCAGACGAAGTGGTAAGATAGACAGGCAAAATTACCATTGAGAACTCGGTCTATGGTGGTGTTGAGTTGAAGTTCACTTAAGTTCTGTATGACCTGATTTAAACAAAAAAAAAAAAATTGTGATTTTACACAAACAGCTTTTAGTTTTAAAGCTGTTTTATTCGAAAACTCAGTTTGTCACATCGATTAATTTCAAATATAATATGACGTTACTGTACATTTCAAATTATGTATTTAAATATGTAAATGAATTATTGATGACTACTCTCAATATTCTGAAAACCAAATAAGCTTATTTGTATGTCTCTAAGTGGAAGAAAAAAATTATAACTAATGGCATTGTGGGGAGGGTATAGTAATCTAAAATACCAATGCGATTAAAAATCCTTGGCTTTTTAAGTTGAGCTAAACAAACAGAAACGAGACATTAAATTTAACGAGTTTAAGAAAGAAAGTAACATTATCAAATTGTACACACTACACATAATACTGAGAGACTTTCAGATTGCAAACTGGGTGCTTAGTTTTTATTGTATGCCATCCTGTCATATCTTGTCTTGTTTAGTGCTAGGTTTTGTTTCTGTTTACTAAGTTGTTTATTATTCACATTTCATGGAAGTGTATTCTAGGTTAATTGGCACCTTTAAATTGGTCCAACATGAAAGAGGATGGGGCTATGTTTGCCATGTGGCAGGCTGGCATGCCACCCAGGGTAGCATCGTACCTTGCACCCGATGGCTTCCTTAACAGATTGTGGCACCCTCTGAGTTAGAAATGATGGAAACAAGATCAGGTTGTGCATGTGTTGAATTTCATTATGCTGAAGCCCTGCAGACAAGTACAGTTATTTGTATGACACTAACATACTCATTTCTGTTTTCATATACAGATAAATAATAAAAACACTAAATAGCATGACAGGCTTCTGACTTTCTGCTGAAAAAGAACTTTGTTTTGTCAGATTAATGGTTTGGCAAAATAAGCTGGTGTAAACCTGTTTAAACAATTCTACAATATGGCTGCCACTAGCGTAATACAACATTTTGCAGTATCTTTTTCATGATGCAGCATAAGACACAATGTGGGAATAACTGTTCATAAAACCCTCAGATATACAGGGAGAAAATGCAAATAACACACAGGGCAGTGCAAATGCTGCAATTAGAACCCAACAGTCCACGTACAGCTGTAAAGAAGCAGGAATAACCCCTCTGACACTGAGCCACCCTATTTTAAATATACTTGAAATATTAAAATTACTATGGTTAACATTGATACAAATGTTTGGGTGTGGAAAATACCCGATAATGTCAGCCATGAAAGATCAACTTATTAACAAAAGCTTTGACAATTTGATCATACAGAGAGCCACAACCATTTTAGCAAGTGACTCCCTTATCACCCTTTTTGCATGAATAAACTATATAACTTAATAAGATGAATATTAACATGATTTTTTTTCCCCATGTGTCAGAAGGGCGGACTGTATGCTGGCACTGCAGTTTTTGCTGATGCCTCACAGCTGTGGGAGACTGGGTTTGATTCCCTGCCAGGTCATTCCAAATTTGCATATTCCCTTTGTGACTGCCTGGGATTTTCTCATTAGTGCTCCAGTTTTTCCTCCTGCATCCAAAAGACATGTATTAGGCTATCTGGCAAGTTTAAATATGTAAGCAGGGAGTGTGGATGTGGGTGTCTATAAATGTGCTCAGCAGGTCTTAGCATTCCATGCAGGTTGTGTCATTGCTTGCTTCCAAAACTCCCAGGATTGATTTAAAATCACAGTAACACTAAAAGATGGACTGATGTATCAGTAAATTATTGAATTCTAAAAAAAATGTCATTTATTTATTCCCAAATTCCCTACACAATATTCTTTCACTTTTCTTTAAAATGCAGTACATGTTGATACAGTATCACACCCCAATATGTGTATTATCAACTGTTTTTTTCACTGATAACAAGCTATGTAACTCTAAATACATAATTTATAAATGAATGATTGGGGGAAAAATGGAAAGACCACCATTCCTCAGTTTCTACAGCTGGACATTTAGGACTTTTTAAAGGAACACTGCTCTTCCTCAGGAACATACTGTATTTTATATAGTTTGTCTAATGTCATGGAAAAATTGTTAATTGAAAATTAACTGAATTCGAACACAAATAAGGCAATTAGCTTTAGACAATATAAAACTCTGTGGAATCCAGTCTCCCTCAAGCCAAAAATAATGGCTTTGGATGGACTAATTCCTGCCCAGTGTAATGAATTAAAAGTTCCCCAGTAGCTGAGATTCTGTTTAAGTCTTCCAAATTGCTGAGTTTGAAAAGAACAGAAGAATGGCAGCACATTGCTTCAAGGTCCTTTTTTCTTATGAATCTCAAAGTTAAATATATAAAAGTTCTGTCATATTAAATCCCATTGACTTCATTTGTGCTTTGTACCTTGTTGAAATTATCCTTTATTTTTTTCTGGTATTCATTCTATGCTAAAATACAAACCACCCTGTTTTGTTTGAGCAGTACAAAAGTAAATGACTAAAGTTTCTTTCTTTTCAGCTGTCAAATCTATTTATATCACAGCTTTCCAAACAGATGTAAAGAAAATGTGTGTCTTAGAAAAAATTACTTTGAAACTGGATTTGTGGTTGATATTTCTGTTGAGAATATGCAATAATGAATGTCTTTGGAGAGTCATCCTAGCCTGCCTTAGAAATACTGTATAATCCAAAGTGTGTAAGAACTATTATTGTAATTCTCCTTACCATGTGACTGACTGTCAGCTGGTTGAAAAGGGCGTGCCAACAAGACAACCAGAGCTGCTTATCCTTCTAAATGCTGCTTGGGGGTGTGGTTATTGAGATGACTTACAGAAATAGCAGTGTGCAGATCATATGCTGTTAATGTCTTTCATTATGTAACATATTATAACATTCTTAAACACACTTACTCCAGGTGAGGGTTGTGGTTGGCCTGAGATTGTGCTGGCAGTATTGGATGAAAGAGAGAAACCAAGCCTAGACTGTGCACTATTTAATCACTGGGCCCTCCCATGCATGCACCTGCATGAAAACTCACACAAAATCAGCTTGGAAATTCCAGTTACCCTAACATGTTTGTATTTGGAATGTAGGCAGAAACCTAGAAAACCCAGAAAAAGATCCCACACAGATAAAATATCTCACCGTTTCATAGACAGTGAAATGGCATAGGGTTTAAACCTAGGGCACTCTATCCATGAATCAATGGTGCTAACCACTGCATCACTGTGTCTTTCATCTTTGTTTAAGTATTGTAGAGAAATGAATTTTGGACACATATTTTGATTCCATAGTGCTTTGCCAGTTAAAGCAGATTCTCCTTGAATGGTTGCTAGGAAGTCTTATGCAATTCTTGGTTATGTTCATAGTAGTGTTTGTCACTTTTCTTCAGTACTTATGTCATTCAATTTTATAAACCTATTTTCGTTTTGTCTAGTAAATGGCAATGGTAAGGAGCACCAGCCCCCAGTAGTTGTCCATCTCATGTGTATTTATGCACACAGTTACACCTGGTTATATCATGACTAGGGGGCTCCGCCCCCTGCTCGCTTTGCTCGCCAACCCCTGGTTTTGGGTAACCCGAAATACATTGATCTATGGGTGAGATATATTGGAGTGTAAAGGTGCAGGTGATGTACATAGGAAGTAAAGAATACAAGCATGGCACATTACTAAGATTTATTCGAATATTTCTTTATACACAACATTTGTAGTAAAGATGGCGTGTTTTCCTTGAATGAGTTCTCCTTGGTATGGAGTATTTATAACCTTAACCTTAATGTCAGATGAACGCCGAACTCTTGAGAAGGCTACATAAAGTTGTCCATGTCCAAATACGGGCTCAGAGAGGTATATGCCAACTCTGTCCATGGTCCATCCTTGGGATTTGATGATTGTCATGGCGAATGCAGGTTTAATGGGAAAGTGGCATCGTTTAAGTGTGCAATCAAAACAGTATTGTTAGTATGTGATCCTGTAAGTACATTTGCTTCAATAACATTGTCTGTCATGGGGTTGATGAGTAATAGTGTACCGTTGTATAAACCTTGTTTAGTATTAAGGTTTCTTAATAGCATGACTATTGTTCCGACCTTAAGGTTAAGATTGTGTTGTTGCAATCCGGCAGGGTTAATAGTGTTTAAATATTCCAAGGGGAAATTAAGATGCTCATTTGGAGCCGAGAGTGTTTTGCCTCTGCTGTTTCAGATGCGTGTTGTAGGATTCTGTACATTTAATACGGAGCGATCGTTAATTGTTATTATCTACAGTGGTGTGAAAAACTATTTGCCCCCTTCCTGATTTCTTATTCTTTTGCATGTTTGTCACACAAAATGTTTCTGATCATCAAACACATTTAACCATTAGTCAAATATAACACAAGTAAACACAAAATGCAGTTTTTAAATGATGGTTTTTATTATTTAGGGAGAAAAAAAATCCAAACCTACATGGCCCTGTGTGAAAAAGTAATTGCCCCCTTGTTAAAAAATAACCTAACTGTGGTGTATCACACCTGAGTTCAATTTCCGTAGCCACCCCCAGGCCTGATTACTGCCACACCTGTTTCAATCAAGAAATCACTTAAATAGGAGCTGCCTGACACAGAGAAGTAGACCAAAAGCACCTCAAAAGTTAGACATCATGCCAAGATCCAAAGAAATTCAGGAACAAATGAGAACAGAAGTAATTGAGATCTATCAGTCTGGTAAAGGTTATAAAGCCATTTCTAAAGCTTTGGGACTCCAGTGAACCACAGTGAGAGCCATTATCCACAAATGGCAAAAACATGGAACAGTGGTGAACCTTCCCAGGAGTGGCCGGCCGACCAAAATTACCCCAAGAGCGCAGAGACGACTCATCCGAGAGGTCACAAAAGACCCCAGGACAACGTCTAAAGAACTGCAGGCCTCACTTGCCTCAATTAAGGTCAGTGTTCACGACTCCACCATAAGAAAGAGACTGGGCAAAAATGGCCTGCATGGCAGATTTCCAAGACGCAAACCACTGTTAAGCAAAAAGAACATTAGGGCTCGTCTCAATTTTGCTAAGAAACATCTCAATGATTCCCAAGACTTTTGGGAAAATACCTTGTGGACTGATGAGACAAAAGTTGAACTTTTTGGAAGGCAAATGTCCCGTTACATCTGGCGTAAAAGGAACACAGCATTTCAGAAAAAGAACATCATACCAACAGTAAAATATGGTGGTGGTAGTGTGATGGTCTGGGGTTGTTTTGCTGCTTCAGGACCTGGAAGGCTTGCTGTGATAGATGGAACCATGAATTCTACTGTCTACCAAAAAATCCTGAAGGAGAATGTCCGGCCATCTGTTCGTCAACTCAAGCTGAAGCGATCTTGGGTGCTGCAACAGGACAATGACCCAAAACACACCAGCAAATCCACCTCTGAATGGCTAAAGAAAAACAAAATGAAGACTTTGGAGTGGCCTAGTCAAAGTCCTGACCTGAATCCAATTGAGATGCTATGGCATTACCTTAAAAAGGCGGTTCATGCTAGAAAACCCTCAAATAAAGCTGAATTACAACAATTTTGCAAAGATGAGTGGGCCAAAATTCCTCCAGAGCGCTGTAAAAGACTCATTGCAAGTTATCGCAAACGCTTGATTGCAGTTATTGCTGCTAAGGGTGGCCCAACCAGTTATTAGGTTCAGGGGGCAATTACTTTTTCACACAGGGCCATGTAGGTTTGGATTTTTTTTTCTCCCTAAATAATAAAAACCACCATTTACAAACTGCATTTTGTGTTTACTTGTGTTATATTTGACTAATGGTTAAATGTGTTTGATGATCAGAAACATTTTGTGTGACAAACATGCAAAAGAATAAGAAATCAGGAAGGGGGCAAATAGTTTTTCACACCACTGTATCTGGTGACGTGCCTGTGTTTTCTGTGGTTGTACTGTTAATATTGTATTACTGTAATGTGATTCACATATGTTGTGTAGTCCAGACGTTTATTAGACAATGGGCGTTCCTAACGGCCATATATAACGGAAACAATAGTTCAGCCCCACCTATGAAATGTAATCCCCCGGGTTTTGGTGTAAAGGGTTCAGCGGTTTGTACAATCCCAAGCAGCACATTATTCCTAACTTCACTCCGCAGCAGTGCCACCCACAATATGGCGGTGACGCCTGCGCCTTCCGTACTATCTCGGTTTTGACTATGCTGTGTAGTGTGGACGTTTGTGGCATCAGTACTCTCTCCGGTTTGACTTTGGGCGGGGCGCCGAATCCTGTTGTGTTTGTTTGTTCTGTTGCCGTTCTCTGTGGCCGTGTCGTTAGGTATGGGCTTGTTGTTTTTTTTGCTATTTCCGTTAGTTGAGCTGTATTGTGTTTGAATTTGGTGTAAAGCGTTCAGCGGTTTGTACAATCCCAAGCAGCACATTATTCCTAACTTCACTCCGGTGGATAAGACTTCGCTTGTGGTTTATGAGACGCGCGCTGTAGGCGCCTGCGCACTATGTCTCATGGTCCCATCGCCGTGTACCTGCGTCCATATCCGGTTTATTCTCAGTTAGTTATATGGATATTTTAGAGTCGCCAGTTAACTTCACATGCACCATATCTGTAAATTGTTTTCTAATTGTGCATATGGAATCTTATTAGAAAAACAGTTTTTTTTGTTTTGGCCATAATTTGGAAAAAAGCTATTATAAGAGGAGATAATACCCTAATGATGATCTAATTTCTAAGTTTAAAACCTGTAACAAGAATCTTCCTTCTCAGTGATAAAAACATTGAACTTTGTAGTTATTAATTTTTAATATGGTCTGAGGCAAAAGCTGTAACAGTTAAATGCATATATTTATTCAATCCACTTTTTTGAGATGCTGAGAAACTAAGAGTCCTGGCAGGGACAAAAAAATAAACCTGGCCTGGCCCATCTAAAATATTTTCTTTTTTGACATTATCAGCTCTGGCTGGGAGATATGACCACAAAGGAATATCAAGATAATTTAACACCTTTAAATCAATAGCGATACATTAACAATAATTTTGTAACAACTCTAGTCCAAAATTGCCACTTTTTAACAAAGTCTAGTTGTCATGGCACTCAAATATCTAAACTTCTGTATTATATCATATGCTTTAAATTTGAAAAACTATTAAAGCTGCACACATGATATTTCAATCTCACAAACTATGAAAATGCAAACACATTTTTTATTTGACATTTATTGAACAGTGCAAATGGTTTCAATATTTAGCAGACTGAATATTCATAAATGCAAACTAAATTTTTGTTTACAGTGTCATTACTATCGCATACACAGAGTACTGTGAACATCTTTCATATGTCTATAGTTGGAGGTTTGTTTTTTTAATAAAGTTCAAATCATTTTTTTAACTGCGTTTTTATTTCTTCTAAACACATCAATGCTGGAAACAATATACATTTTGTGAGAAAAGATCACAGTTTTTAATTAATTTAATTTTAACTTGACTTTTACTGTAAAACAACTATCAGAAAAACTGGAAATTAATGTCTTGCATCTTTAAAAATGATGTATGTAGTAGTGATAGTTATGTTGTTCCATCTGTGTGAATATTTGAATGTTTTGCATATTGAGTGGTTATTAGCTAATGCATCTATTAACAACTGTAGCTTTGAGCAGTGCTCCGCAACCTTTTCTCACCTACGACACACCAAAGTTCTTCCTAGAATTCCGCGGCACATCAAAAGCCAAAATATATAGCAGTGCCGTAGCTATGTGGGGGGGGGGCTTGGTCCGCTCCGAGCTCCAGCTATTTAGGGGCGTCCAAACTACGGTACTTTCCTTTTTTTTTTGTTCCTTGAGGAGGCGCAAAAAAAAAATTTCTTTCAGCGTTGGGGTGTCAAATTTTTCACCCCCCTGGACAACATGAACTCCAGCTACGCCACTGATATATAGATATTAATTTAATATACGAATTTTACAATAATTTTTCATTTTTTATTATATGTATACATTTATTATAAGTATACATACATAAAAAACTATACTATATTTACTTTTATGCAATCTTAATAATTATAACATAATGACTGATTAATGTGATACCTTAGCTTGTTTCAATGAACACAAAAGTTTTATATTCGGCTCAATATTTGACAGCGCAACCCGAAGTTCTTGGTCAAGATCTTTTAAGCATGACCGCTTATCATTTTTAATTAACACAAGAGTTGTTTGTCTTTTTTGGCGTAACTGGGATGGTTTGAATTTAGATGGCGATTTAGTTTACTGGGTGCCATTGCCTCGTTTGATAGCTGATCGCCGCAAATGATGCATTGTGGCTTTGCAGCCGTTTCGTCACCACACCATGAGAATCCATATCGAATGTAGTCTTTTCACAATTTTTTTTTTTTTGCAACACTTGTGCTGGGTTCTTCATCATCTGTACGTGAAGACGAATCTTTTCCACGTAAAAATGTATCCATATTTAAAGGGGTATAAAACTAAATATGAATCACACAAAGAACATTAACCGTACACAATTCAGCAACACAACTAATAGTAATGAATGATAACTACTGACGCAAGACAAGTGAATGCGACGTAGCACGACTAATACGTCGGCTTGAATTGAATCTATGTGAGGGTACGGAGCGCTCTGCCTATCAAAGCGTACTACGGAGTTGTCTTGCGACTACGTAGGGCCTACGTCTTAGGCGACAGGCGCCAGGCGATGGGATTTATTATTTCAGAGAAATGACACATAAAATTATGAAACCTTTAAAAGGCTATTTACGCGAATATTTCATTGCACGTATTCTCGTTATTGTGTTTCTAAGGAGGACCGTTGAAATATTATTTAGTTAGAAAATTGTCTTATTTGACCGCGTCACACCTGTATCGGCTCAAGGCACACCAGTGTGCCGTGGCACACCGGTTGCGGAGCACTGGCTTTGAGAAATCACTTTGGACATAAGTGTGTTTGTCAGTGTCTCTTTTTTATTTTTTGGCTATACACACTTTATATTTCTCAACTTGATTATGTTTTCAAGTGATGAAGCAAGCTGTTTGTGTTACGTTTATTTGCAGAAATATTTTTTTGTAAATGTTTACATATGACTCTTGTTTGTTTAGTATCCTGTTGGCTGATGCCAAAATATCATGATTGACAATGCATCTTATTTAGATATCCGCTCATTTTTATTTGTATCCAGCTCATTACTGCCTGTCTTTGGTTCAGCACAAGCACTCATGTTGTCTCATGCCTGTTTTTGTTTTAAAGGAAGAGCAAGGGCTGGATGAAGTGGAAGCATGTAACTGGATATTAAGTCTAGGTGTTGTGGTTTTTTAAGGTGACATCTACTGAAAGCACAGAGCAGGAGAGAGATTCTTATTGTTGGTATTGGTAAATTTCTGGTATATCACCTAGCCCTATAAGGGTGGCAGAATAGCACAGTGGTAGTGCTGCTGCCTCACGATAAGGAATCCAGGGTTTGTGTTCCGGGTCCTCCCTGTGTGGAGTTTGCATGATCTCCCTGTGTTTGCCTGGGTGCCCCAGTTTCCTCCCACAGTCCAAAGACATCTAAATTTGGTGAATTGGCAATCTTAACTTGGCCATAGTGTGTAGTTGGGGTGAGTGTGTTTTAATCTTGCAATAGACTGGTGCCCTACCCTGCCCAGGATTTGTTCCTTCCTAGTGCCCTCTGTTAGCTGAGATAGACTCCAGCAGCCCTCCACGACCCTGTTCAGGAATAAGCAGGCCAGATAATGACTGACTGATCTAGCCCTGTTGTCGGGTATTAACTGCTTATTTGAAAGACCTGAGGTAAATTAGTTTAAGCTTTGTTCTCCAAAAAACTGTGCTCCTTTGTGGTAGATTTGGCCTGTGGATAATGCATGTGTCTGTGATATGTGAAAAAATTTGTTTTACATATTCACCACCCCTGCCCAAATCACCCCCTCTTCACTGTCTAACTTTGGATTGTGCACTCTCAGAAATATCTTATTCAGAAGATAGGCTAATATATGGAATGATGAGGATTGACATGCTACTCTGTTTGCACAAAGCCTGAATGTTAGATGTTAAACAAGGGGGCTCCGCCCCCTGCTTGCTTCGCTCGCCTACCCCCGGCGTTATGAACCCGTGCCCGCTGGGCAGGCACGTGTGAGGATGATGCACGTTTAATACAGAGCGTTCGCCCATGTCACTCTGGGGCCCCCCACTGTTAATACGGAGCTCTGTCCGTACTATTATGCAGTGTATTGTGGACTACTGCGGACCCCATAGTGTTTCCCGTTTCAGTTTGTATCTCGGTCAGTCGAGCTTTTGTTTTTGAAGCTTTTGAATTCCGGTCTTCATTATCTGTAACCTGCTGTCCATGTGTTTGGCCCCCTCGTTTAACCTGTTTATGACGTTTTACTTTGCTTTCTACTCTGTCTTTCATTTCTGATCTCGCTTTATTCTGCTTTTGTTTCAATGACACCTGGTCCATGGTGAATATATTTTCCCTTTTTCGAGTAATAATTTTCATTTGTTTGCGATACTGTGATGTTTATCGTACTGTTAATAATGCATTACTGTAGTGTGATTCACCTATGCTGTATAGTTTGGACGTGTGAGGATGACGTATGTTTAATACGGAGCGTTTGCCCGTGTCACTCTGGGTCTCCCCACTGTTACTACGAAGCTCTTTCCGAACTATTATGCGGTGCATTGTGGAGCACTGCGGACTCTGTAGTGCTTCCCGTTTCACTTCGTATCTTGTTTAGTCGAGCTGTTTCTTTTTGGAGCAGTGCCTGCCTGGTCTGCGGCATTTCAGACGCACGTTGTAGGCGCCTGCGTTCATTAATTATATCCAGGCAGGCACGTGTTTGTATCTCGGTCACTCGAGCTGTGTCGTGTTGAATCCGTGCCTGCTTTGCCTACGCAGTTTGAGACGCGCGTT
This sequence comes from Erpetoichthys calabaricus, assembly GCF_900747795.2. Taxonomy (NCBI): domain Eukaryota; kingdom Metazoa; phylum Chordata; class Cladistia; order Polypteriformes; family Polypteridae; genus Erpetoichthys; species Erpetoichthys calabaricus. Next base: position 55,172,518 of record NC_041405.2, on the reverse strand, counting down.
GTAGGCGTCCACGTTCATTAGATCTGTCCACGCGGGCTCGGTGTCGAAGCTGTGTTAGTTGTTGAGCTGTTTGGTTTTGGAGCCGAGACAGTTTTGCTTCCGCGGTTTCAGACACGTGT